>NW_026692492.1:3525000-3682500 GCF_021218885.2 Marmota monax | reverse complement strand
CGTCCTGTGTGCCTCCTGGTGGGCACCTGGCGGGGCACTGCAGACGCAGGATCACTTGGGACAGACACCGTGGCCACGGCTGGGAGTTCCCAAGGTTCGGGGCACCGTGCCGCGGGCCGGGCGTTCTGGCCTGGACTTCAGACATCCCGGCTGCTTCCGGTCCGCCCTGCCTCCCGGGGGCTCAGAATCCAGTGATGACCCAGAGCTGGGCACTGGACCCCTCGAGGTGCCAGGCGAGGGCTTAACCCCGGAGCCGCACCCCAGCCCTTTTTGACATTGAGACAGAATCTTGCTGATTTGCTGAGGCTGGCCTCCAACTTGCAGGCCTCCTGCCTCAGCCTCCCGAGTCCTTGCTTACCACCCTGGGACCCCTGGTCTCAGCCTTCAGCCCTCTCGCAGGCACACGGTGGCACAAGCCTGTCATCCCCATGCCATTGAGAGTTCAACGCCAGCCTCAGGCACTTTGGGAGACCCTGGGCACATTTTCACATTTTCCAAAAGGAACTTGGTGTCAAGGAACTGAATGCTTGGCACCAAGGACTCAATCCTCTGCAGAGTGGGAGACATCTACGTGTTGCCGACGGTCCCGTGTGATGGGGCCTTCCTGGGGGGTCTGTACTCAGCTGGAGCAGACTTTTATCTCGCCAACATTCCCTGAGCAATGCAGCATCACAACTGTTTACCCAGCATTTACCTTGTGTCGGGTGTTAACAAAACACGGAGAGGATTTTTAGAAGCACCCCAGAGGTTGCAAACCTGACCACGTTTTATACGCGGAGATGGGCCGCCTGGGATCTCGGTGGGGTTCCAGGGGATGCTAGTGTCCACTGGGCTCCTACATTTAGGGGGGTTCTTCAGGAACATAAGATTGCCACCCAGGACCTAAGAACAGCAGGAGTCCAGGTCCCCAGCCCTGGAGTGGACAGGCTGGACCAGGGTCCCCGGCTGATATCCCTCCAGGGCTCCAGGGGGCTCCTCCTGCCTGTCCAGCTCCTGGGCTCCAGGTGGCCCTGGGCTGGTGGCCCCTCACTCCAGTCTCTGCCTCCGTCTCCACGGGGCTCCTCCTCTGGGTCTGTGTCCCCTCCTCTGTCTCTTGGGAGGACACGGCCACGGCACGAGGGCCCCCTGCCCCAGGAGGAGCCCATCTCAGGGCCCTAATGACCTCTGCAGAGACCCTGCTGGACTCCGTCCTGGGCTGGCCCACAGCCCGGCCAAGGCCCCGTGGCAGAGACCCGGGAAGACGGTCTAGTCCCGGTTTCAGACAGGGAGAGGAAGACAGAAAATGTCCACGGGAGCTCCCGGGCTTTTCTAATAAAAATTCATTAAATGTTGGTTACAAGGGATGAAGCGGGAGGAGATCGAGGCCCCGATGAAGCCCTCTCCTTTGAACCTCCCCCTTTAAACACAAAGCAAACCCCCGCTGTCCCCGGCCTGTCCCCCACCCCAAAGGGCCCAGGGGGTCCCCGCCCTGTTGGGAGCCCCGAGGCGGCAGAGGCTGAGATCCAGTGGGCCTCCTCGTCCCCCACCCTGGACACGAGGGCGGGGAGCAGCTGCAGGCTGCACATTCCCCGGAGCAGAAGGTGCCTCCTCCGTGAGCAGGACCCAAGTCCCCCCCATGGCCGCCTCCTGGCCCCGCGCCAGCCTCCGTGAGCCTTTAAGTTTACGGCCTCCGCTTTGTGCAGGGCTTTGGGGGCCCGCAGAGGGGGTGAGCGGAGATCAAAGGCCTGGGCGGGTTTACGGCCTGCTCTGGGGTAAATCCTCAGCACGCCCAGCCTCCCCGGCTGCCCCAGGAGGTCATCTGACGGGGCCAGGCAAGAAAAGGCCGGGACGGAGCCAGCCACAGCGCAGGGCTAGAGGCCGCGGAGGGGCTGTGAGACAGCACGCTTTGGATGGGGTGGACGGAGAGAGACAGAGGCAGAGATGGACAGAGAAGGCTTATTAATTGGTCTCTGGGCCTCTGGACGCAAGAAGGTTCTACAGTCCTCCACTGGACCTGGGCACCAGGTGGTGCAAGTCGGTGATACCAGCAGCTCTGGAGGCTGAGGCAGGAGGACTGCAAGTTTGGAGGCCAGCCTCGGCAACTTAGTGAGGCCCTAGGCAACTCAGGGAGACCCTGTTTCTAAATAGAATATTTGCAAGGGCTGGGGAGGGGGGTTCAGGGGTTGAGCCCCCCTGGGTCCAGTTCCCAGTACCACCCGGCACCCCGAATATAAACCTCTGAGGGCGATGTTCCCTCTCCATTTCTCCATATCTCCGTGTCTCGGTCTCTCTGTCCTCTTCTCTCTCTCGGCCTCCCCGGGGCCTCGGTTTCCAGGACCTGCCCATCTCCCTGGCCATCTCCCTGGCCATCTCCCTGGCCATCTGGGCATCCTGCACCTGCCCAGCACAATCCTCTGGCTCCTTCTCCCAGAGGCAAATTCCTGCCCTGGACGACGCCCATCACTTTAGAACTGGGGACTCCCGGAGCCGCGCTGGGGTCTCGGCAAGGCGGGGGTCCCCTGGCCCTTGGATTCGTCCTGGCCGTCCCTAATGGACTCCCAGACAAGGCTGGTCTGGGGGAAGAGGTCCCCTGCGTGGGAACCTGCAGACGCAGGGGGGGACCGGTGTGGAGAGCTCCCAGGGTCCTGGGAACCGCTCTGCGTGGGTCCGCTTCTCAACTGCGTCTGGCTGGACACGGGGACCCCACGTTCTGCTTGCGCATGCGCGTCAGCTATGGGTCAGCGAGGGGCTCCAGCGCCCCTGCCCTTACCTGTGTGTGCCCCGGGGCATGGGGGACAGCTCCCCAGACCCTCCCTGCGTCCTTGGAGGGAGAGCGGAGTCCCAGGGAGGA
Source organism: Marmota monax (assembly GCF_021218885.2). Taxonomy (NCBI): domain Eukaryota; kingdom Metazoa; phylum Chordata; class Mammalia; order Rodentia; family Sciuridae; genus Marmota; species Marmota monax. Next base: position 3,679,670 of record NW_026692492.1, on the reverse strand, counting down.
GCGGCCACACTGCACTGGGGTCCGGTGGCGGAGGGGTCTCCACGGGGCCGCAGGTGCCTCTGGGGTGGGGTCCAGGATTGCAGGAGCGCCCTCCCCGGGGTGTGGAGAGGTGCGCACGGAGACCATGGAGAGCCGTGAGGGACGCCCCCGTGCGCTCTTGGCCTGCGAAAGGACCACGCGTTGAGACAGCCAGGGGCTCTCCACGACGGCTTCCGGGGGTCTGCGGCTCTGGCCAGGTCTTCCGCGCGGATGGCAGGTGGACACCAAGGTCCACAGCTGGACGCTCTTCTCGTCTCTGACGCGCGAGGGGCAAGACCAGCTGCGGGGTGTGGAAACGCCCCGGCGCCCCTCTCTGCCCCTCTGTCCACGCCAGGGACACTCAGCGGGGTCAAGAGGACCAGGCCTCCCTGGAAATCAGGACCGCAACCCCCTGGGGGCGCATGGGCGCTTCCCCACTCCACCCTCGACGGCCGGTGACCGGCTGTTTACCCACGTTGACGGCCGGCGCCGAATGAATCGGGTTAAGTGTCCACCCTGCGAGGGCCCATTTGTCATTTCGGGACTTCCTGGGAAGAGAGGTCCACGTTCAGGGTGGCGAACCGGATCGTCACTCATCTGGGGACAAGCGGAAGACGAGGGTTACCTCCGCGAAGCGCGTGGGCTCAGTGGGAGTCTCCTGGGCGGGGGTTCCCCTGGAGCCCTTTGTGAGACCCCTGGTCCCGGGAGTGGGGACCGGAGACCCCGTTCCTCCTGGACACGCACACGTTTGGCTGGACACCAGGTGGGGGGTCTACCTGGGGGTCCGAGGTGGGGAGACGAGGAGCACAGGGCAGGGAGCCCTGGCCCAGCTGGGGGGGGGCCCTTTCCTGTCCTGCTGCTGCCCTGGGAGGGAGGCTCCGTGGTGCCGCTGGGCTGGACATTTGCAGGGACAATGGGCAGCCTCAGAGTGGACAGAGAAGGGGAGACTCCCCGGGAGGCCCAGGAAGCAGGAGGGTCCAGCTGAATGGAGACCCAGCGCCCCCCAGAGCCTCGTGCTGCCCACACAGGTGTGCACGGAGCAGGGTCCTGGGGCTGGGGGCGGGAAGGTCCCTGCTGACCTCTTGCAGGAAATCGCCATCTTTTTCTGTGAGCATTCTCAAGTTTTTGGAAAGACCGTGAAAGAACATAAAAAGAAAGAGGAGTTTGTCTGCCCCCTGGGCTGTGGGGACAGACCCGGCAGGGTCAGGGGATGGCAGAGAAAATCAGCTGCCCCAGGACCTTTGATGGGGATAGATTCAGCCGGGCACCGGGTGCTCCTCCTCCTTCCTCCTTCCTGGCTTTCCCCTGGGTGTCCCCCAGGGTGGGGCTGTCCTGGTGACCGGTCCCCGCCTGGGCTCTGTGCAGGGAGGGCAGCAGCCCTGGGCGTCCCCGGCCTGTCCACTGGGGAGCCGTCCCCTGCAGCCCATCAGGCGTGTGACTTGGGCTGATCCCCATGCAAGGCCGCCTCTGTTCCCCGGGGCCCGCGTCGGTGGGTGCGAACCGCGGGGCCCGTTTTTTACCGTCAGTTCTGCATCCGGATGACCCCTCTCGGGGCGGCTTTAACAGGGGACCGGGGCTGCACGGTTCTCAGAGGTGCTCTTTGTTCCCGGGACGGCCGCCGCGTGCTCAGGGGTTTCTCGATTCCTGCGGGGAGCGTCCATCTGGGCAGGACAGCGCCTTCCAGGTGCCCGGTCTGCGCTGCTCCACAGAAAGCCCCGGGAACTTGATGTGGTGCTACCTGAGGCCCGTGGCGTGGGGACGGCCACCTGGGGGCCAGCACCCGAGGCCGGTTGGGGCTCAGAAGGGACAGCGGCCCCGAGAGCTGTACCAAGGCCAGCGTACGGGCAGCAGGCAAGTGGCGTTTACCCAACGACCATCACATAGAAATCCTGCAGACCTGAAGCTGCGTGCGAGACGCTGCGAGACCACGGAAAGCTCCGGTTGGAGTGGCCAGTGATGGCATCAGGCCCAGAGGGGCCAGCAGATGTCCAGTGGCTGGACATGCGGAGAAGCTGACGTCAGTGGGATGAGCAGGCTGCAGAACAGGACCCAAAGTCACCAGTCCCAAGGAGCTTGGGGCCACACACAGGACAGGGGCCACCTCGGGCTGGTGGAAGGACCCCGGCTCTGGGCTGACCAGCCTGCCCTGACCTGGAGGGGTGGACACAGAGGCCCAGGGCAGCCCTGCAGCTCCTGGCCCACTCAGGGGCTGGGCCACCTGTCCCCAGCATCTGGACCCCACATACAGAACTGGGGGACCAAGCCCTCGGGATGGTCAGGCCATGGCCAGGAAAGCCCTGGTCAGCCCGACGATGGTTGGACACTCACATGCATCGATCATTTGTAAAACTGTCCCCAGAATTGGTGCCTCACAGCTGGCCGGTCAGTCCCTCTCTTCAAATCTCCCAAGTTCTAGCAAATAGCAGGTCTGAGCCCTGGGGAGGTGCTCTGGGCGCTGTCCCCTGGGCCCCTGGGCAGTGATTGGACAGGTGAGGGACAACACCAGAACCCCCCGGGGCTGTTTCCTCAAGAGGAACCCACACGCTGTCCCGTGTCCCTGTGCCATGTTGTACCTACACGGACCCGTGAGGTCCCCATCATGTACCCAGACCACCAGGCCACGGAGAGACGGAGGGGGCCCCTGGTCCCGCAGGACGACGTGGCCGCCATTGCACCCCCCCTCGCAGGAGCTCGCGCTGGACTCTGAGACCCTCCCGAGCTGGAGGCCCCTCTCCTCAAGGCCAGACCCGGGGGGCGCACGTGAAGTGGAACCGCCTGAGATTGGGTTGGCCTCTGCGGAGGCTCAGCACACGCCGGCCTCCCCCGCGGGTCTCCCTGGGGCGACCCCGTGCGAGATCCCCGGGGTCCGGAGGCGCAGGGGCAGCAGTGGCCACAGCCGCGCTGGGACCACCCTAGATGTTGGACCCGCGCACCCGTCGGAGCGCACAGCATCCTGTCCCGCAGCCCCTGCGCGTGGGAGGCCCCGTGGTCCTGGGCCCGGTGGGTTTGCGTGACCTCTGCCCCGTGAGTGCGCGGTGTGCCCTTGGGTTCCCCGAAAGGCCTGCAGGGGCGCCACGGCCACCATCAGGGGTCCCCGTCCACGGTGGCTGCCGGCAGCCTGAGCTGGGGGCCTCTGGCACCCCCGGATCTTCCTCTTGGACATCCGCGCTCGCTCCTGAGTGCCCCCGACCCCCCCTCAGACAGCAGCCCATGAGGCCTGCCAGGCCCCGCGGTTGTGCAAGGTTGAGCACATGCACGTGTGTGTTTGCACACGCGCACACCCGAAGACGCATCCGTGTTCATGTGCCCGGGTACATGCGTGTGTGTGCAGCTGTGTGTGTAAAATACACATTTCTGTGTCTGGGAGTGTGTCCACCTTAGGATTCCCCAGGGAGGCCCAACCTGGGGCACCTGTGGGTCAGTGACCACAGACTGGACGGTCCACCTGCCTGTGTGTCCAGCTACCACCTCTAGTGACTGTTCTGTATCTGCATTGATTCCCGTATTACGTGTTTGCCTGGGTCCTGAGGCGTCTCCAGGGAAAGGGAACCATTGGGTACCCATCAATCATCGACCTCTGTGTCTGTCCACCACCAGATCTGCCTATCGGTCCATCCGTCCATCTGTCCACCCATCCACCCATGCACCCATCCATCCACCCATCCACCCACCCACCGTCCATCTGTCCTTGCATCCGTCCATGAACTCTGCCACCTGTCAATCATCCATCCACCCACCACTTCCCCATCATCTCTCTCTCGGATCCATCCGTCCCTCTGTCCATCGTCTGTCCACCCCCCTGGCTGCCCCTCCTATGGTCCACCACCTCCCACTAGAGTCACCCCGAGGACCCAGCCTTCAACACATGAGCTTTTTTGGGGGGAGGGCAATGGACACTCCAGATGCACATGGTGACCGAGGTCAAGGTCAGCCGTCAGAGGACTCAGGCAGAGTGTCCTCCTGGGCAGGACGATGCTGCGGTGGCCCAGACCCCGGGCAGGGGCTTGGCAAAGGGCCCTGGGGAGGGGACCTGGGCCTCCTGGGCCTGACCTCCAGCCGTGGGACTCTGGGGAGGGAACCCGGGACAGTTTAGGGGGACGATTGCCCACGGGTGGGAATCCTCACCTGGAGACCCAGGGGACTCTCAGATGCTCCCCGGCTGGGGCAGGGGGTGGCCCACGGTGGAGGCCGGCACAGACTCCTTTCCCAAGGTGAGAGAGGGGGCCATTAGCCGGGCTGGTCACTCGGAACGGTAAACCCCGCGTCCAGCGGCTGTCAGGCGTGATCACGGCGGCGCTCGGCTACTTTAAGCAGGCGTCCCCCCTCCGTCCAGGGGCGGGTGGGCGGCAGACAATGTGGGAGGAAAATACACAAGTGTCACTCTGCATTAGGGGCCCGTCCCTGTGCACAGCGTCTCGCTGGCCCATTACGGCCTAACAGGCAGGTCATTGTTCGCGGTTAATGTTTCCTGCTTCCTCTCGGAGCCGCGAGGTGTGTGTGTGTGTGTGTGTGTGTGTGTGTGTGTGTGCAAGGGTCCAGCTCGGCCCGTGCACGGTCCTGCAGGCAGCCTGGCCTCCAAGGTCTGCAAAACTCAGAGCGTCCCCGAGGTCCCTGCAGGTCCCCCATGGCCACGGGCTTGGGCCCTTGCTGCTGAGGGAGGCGGCTGCAGAAGGCGTCCAGCCTGGGCCGTGTCCATCAGGGTCCCGGGCGCAGGGGACACCCTCGGACTCGGGTGCATTTGACAGGAGCTGCGTGCCCAAGAGGAGGGGAGGGGTTTGGAGCGGTCACCGTGACCACCCCGGGGACCTCATTACCGGGGACCAGCAGCACCCCACAGCCCCCTCCCAGAGCACCCTGAATTCCTGCTGCACACCCGCAGCCCCCTCCCCACCCCGGAGCCCCGGCCGACCCCAGGCCCTGACTCTCAGAGACCCCTGTGGACCTTCTCTGTCTAAACTTTGGTGACACGGGCTGTAAATCCCCAACCCCGGGCTCGGCCGCGCTCTGGATTTGATTAATTACCGAGGTGTTGGGGACCGCGCTCGGGCCGGCCGCGGGCAATTGATTTACAAAGTGAGTACACGCTGGCCCCTTCAGTGACTGTAAATCCACATCCGAGGGGGGCCCTCGGCCCAGGGGGCGCCGGGGCGGGCCTCTGCGCCCTCGGAAATTCCTTGTGGTCCAAATCCTGCCATTTGGGGGCTCCCTGGGGGAAGGGGGTCTGGTTCAACATCTTGCTTCCAGTTTTACTTAGTTTTTTTTAGGGGGGGACCTAGGATGGACCCCAAGAGCTGGTAGCGCCGAGCCACATCCCCAGCCCTGTTTATTTCCCACTTTGACACAAGATTTAGCTCAGTGGTTGAGGCTGGCCTCCAGTTTGAGGTCCTCCGGCCTCGGCCTCCAGAGCTGCTGAGATCTCACTGCCCGGCCTTACTTCCGGTTTTAATCTTGGTCTTTGGCAGTGTGGCCTCTTGGTTGGTGCTGCCCGGGAGACTTAGGGCTGGGGAGGCGGCTTCCCAGTGGAGGTCCCCTGAGTTCAGTCCCTGGTACCCCCCCAAAATGAAAATAAATCTGCCGCGTTTCAACAGGGTACCAACGAGCACACGTGGGCGATCCTCGGTGCGTCCCTCTCCAATTGCCCAGTTACCCCCGCGAGGCCTCGTCAGGCCCGAAGGATGCACAGAGGACCGGGGCGAAGGGTCAGGAAGCGGAGTCCCCCACGGTGAGGGGCCTCGTGGCGTCTGGTGGACCCACGATTTTGCACACGCGTGGGCTGATTTTCTCCAGGGTGTCCACTAGTCCTCGACGAAGTAAGAGAAAGTCCATTACTGGCGGGGACTCCCGAGGTCAGGGACACTCTTGCAGTCGCCCCGTGGAGGGCGCGCCCTGATCACGCCCAGCCTGACCCCTCCCTCCCGGGTGCGGTGCGCCTGGTTGGCGGAGCTCCGGGTCCGCGGGGCGGTCACCCAATGACGGGGCTTCGCGTTCTGTCCAGGGGGCGGGCGCGGGCACGTTCTGATTATTCCATCCGCAGGGCCTTGGCATTGAGTCGGGTGCGAAAAGTCATCTGGAGCCGGGTGTCGGGGTGCACGGATGTCACCCCAGAGGCTCGGGAGGCCGAGGCAGGAGGATTGTGAGATCCAAGGCAGCCTCAGCCACTTCGTGAGACCCTGAGCAACTCTGCAAACGCACACCTGCCTTCAATGCTAACACGAGGTGCCCGTCGGAGCCAGGACTGGGTGCTTGGTGGGTTTTTCACTCAATACCAAGGTGACCTTGCGCTCTGGTGCATGCCCAGATGACCAGGTGCCCCACGTCCTTACCGGGTGGACGATGGAGGCTGGAGCCAGGAGCCCTGAGTCTGCACCCTCGGAGCTGAGGTCGCAGGGTGCATTGTCCTGCAGCCATCACACACCAGCTCCGGCTCCCTCTCCGTGCAGGGGACGCTGGCCCAGGCCCCGTGCGTGCCCCAGAGCGGGGACAGAAGGCCTCTCCATTTCAGAGTGACAAACACTCCCCAGCAGGCTCCCGGCCCTCTGCTCCCCGGAGCCCCCGAGATGGACACCCGGGCGGCGGGGATCTTGCTGGCACTGATTGGAAACGACGGCTAATGACGTGCAGGGACAGCCCGGGCTCCCTTCCCGGTCTCGTTAATCTCCGGGTGTCCTTACAACTCGGAGCAGGTTTACCTCCAAGAGGGCGGGATGGGATGTCCCCGGAGACGTGTGGACAGAGTAGAATCTGGGCCGTGGAAGCCGAGTTGTTGAGAAACAGGGTTTTTTTCTTTTAAAAAAAGTGGAGCAGAACTGCAGTCCCAGCCTCTCCGGAGGCTGAGGCAGGAGGATTGCAAGTTGGAGGCCAGCCTCAGCAACGTAGTGAGGCCCTGTCTCTAAATAAACAAGTAAAAAGGGCTGGGAAGGGGGCTCCGTGGTGGATCTGAAGCTCTTCCTAAAGGTGCCCAGAATGGTGGTATGGGAAGGCATGGGCCCTTTAAGAGGTGGAGCTTAGTGGGAGTAAGTTAGGTTGTGGGGGCGTGGTCAGAAGGGGCCAGCTGGACCCTGGTCTCTTCCTCTTTCTCTTCCTTCCGTTGTTTCCTGGCCCTGAAGATTTGCCCCACCAGATGCTCCTCTCCACCTCCACCCGTCACCCCAACAATGGGCCAGCCCCAAGTGGGACCGGAACACCCCCAACCACGAGTCAAGACGAACCTTTTCTCTTCATCCGTCCGTTGTGTCGGGCATTTTGCTCTAGTACCCTGAAGCTCATTAGCTGGTCCACCAACACGTTGTCCCGGGGATCGTTCAGCCACGAATCCTGTGGCTCAGAGACAGATTGTCCCCGAGTTCTGAAGGCCAGAGGTGGGGGACGAGACATGGGCAGGGCTGGGGTAGCAGGAACCCGTCTCCCATCCTCCTTCCTCCCACGAGGGGTTCCGGGTCCCTGCGTCTGCGCCGGGATCTCCTCATTTTACCACAAGGACGTGCATTTTACAGGAGGGTAGATGTAGAGCTAAGCAGGTGAGCGAAAGGAGGTGGGTGGGCCTCGTCTAATCAGTGGACGGGTTCAAGAGGACCCAGTCTCCCCTCCTTTGAAGGAGAGGGGATTCGGTCTCCGGTGGATCCGCAGAGTCACCTGGGCACCTCCCTGGATCTGCAGCCTGCCCCGGGGGACGCCCCGCAGACCCATTCGTCACCTTGCACAATGACAAGCTGTGGAAATGCGGGTCAGTAAGTCTCTGAATATCCGCTTCCCCGTTTTTGGAGCACGTGGGGGAGGGACTGGTCGGGGGTCCCGGGGTGTCCAGTCAGGGCCATGTCTGCGCTGCACGACCCCGGTCAGGGCCTGGGACATCAGATGGCCTTCCCACCGGCACATGGTGACAGTGACAGTGATGTGGATCTGACCTTGATTGGGAACGCCACTTGACCTCCAGAGCACGCCCCAGGACCCGCGGTGGGGGAAGAGCCCCGACCTCAGCCTCCCCCAGGGAGGTCCCCGGCATCGCGCCTGCGCAGGGGCTTGAGTGACAGGTGCGTCTGGCTGGGCCGACGGCTGGGGAGCGAGGCCCTCTGTGTCCCCATCTCCCGGAATTAATGTCCGCAGAAGGACCCGGGTCTCGGGGACAGGGACAGATCTCTAAATCCTCCTCGGTCTCCTTTGCCTTCCAGGGTTTGCTCATTTCATTGCAAAATCATTGCTAACTTTATTTCCTACTTTGTATAATTCTTTTTTTTTCTCTCTCTCTCTCTTAGGTGCTTCGCCACTCGGGCGGTTGGAGACGGCGTCCCATTTGTCTCCGGCTAACGAGGCTTGGTGGCTTCAGTGCCGCAGCTGAGGGGACGCTAACGAGGCGCAGGGAGAGCCCGCGCGGGCAGCTGGTGCGCAGGCTCCTCAGCGCCGAGCCCCGGGACCCGTTTGCAGCTCAAGTCCCGGGAGCAGACCTCGGGGCACCCCCGGGTTGCTTCTGCGCCCGCCCTCCAACCCAGCCCCCTGCGAATTCGAGGCTCCCGGAGGAGGAAGATGGAAGGAAGCAGGGTCTTTGCTCTGGGGGGGGGGGCTTCCCTTGTGGCTTGCAGGGGGCAGCCAAGGGGAGCCCATCCCACTGGCCAGGGTCCTGCATGGGGTGCGTAATGGGAAGGTTTGGGGTGTGCAGTGCACAACCCAGAGAGTCCCCTCCGAGGTGGTGAAACGGCAGCCATGCAAAACCAGAGTCCACCAACTCAGCAGCGACCAAGCACTGGACACGCTACCGGGTCCGCCTGGACCCCGTCCCTGGTCACTGCCCATCATCCCAGCAGCTCAGGAGGCTGAGGCTGGAGGATTGAAAGTTGGAGGCCAGCCTCGGCAACTGGGCACATGTTGGAATAAGGAGCAAACGTTTCCCATGTATGGACCCGGGGGGAAGGAATACAGCCCCCCAAAAGGGCACCCAGGGCACCCCGCCAAGAGGCGCCCCCCCAAAGCCGATCAGGTGCACCTTCCCCGCACTGGGGACCCTCAGCCTCTGGGAGGACGCCCTCGTCCGCCACTCAAGCGGCAGCGGAAGAGAAACTGCTTCTGACTCACGGATCACATTTCCCTTAAAATATGTTAAACACGAAGAAAAACACAATTAGGGAAGCGAAAAAATGGGACTTTGCCAGTAACGTAAAAAGCCCCCAAATTAAAACACACAGAAAAACACGGCGGGGAGCTTTGCCAAACCCACACGGGTCCCAGCGGGACCGGGACTGTCCCTGGGACTCTGGCACGGCGGGAGTCTGCGTCGGGACCCTTCTCTGGGGTCAGTGGGACAGAGACGCCCGCGCCCCAGGGCCCCGGGGCCTCGCAGTTGACTTTGGGCTGGTTCCAGTGTTTTTACGGTGTTTGCGCAAAGGGAGGCTGCTCGGTCCTCCCCGCTGCCTCCCGGGCCTCCGATTCCCACAGACCAACTCGTGGACGGCCAGGGGCGGGTTTGTGCCAGGCTGACCTCAAGGAGGCGCCGGCCGGGAGAGAATTCTCCGGAATGGGGAAAATTCCAATGAGAGTGCTGTGGGATCCAGAGGAAGCTGGAAGGACCAGAGAGAGACTGGGTTGTGAACTTCCTCGGCCTTCATCTCCTGGGACTCCTTGGACCCTTGGAGGCCACCTGAATGGGTGCTGGGTCAGGGGCTATCTCAGGCTGGGTCAGGGGCTATCTATCTCACTGACCACAGGAGGCGCTGGGTTCCGTCCCCACCACTGCAAAAATAAGTGAAAAGTCAAAATGAACAAAGGTCTCCTCAGTCGCTCAGTTTTGAAATAGTTAATCGCACCGTTAATTGGCGGACATGTGATTATAACTGTGCACGATCACTCGGTTCGGAAGCCACGGAGTTTGGGGATGGCTCCTTACGCGGCGAGAGCTGACTGATGCATGACATCATTGTGCGTGAGTGTTCCGTTAACAAGGCACGGATCTGGGGATGGTTGGTGACCCAGCCCCACTGGACATACTCACTGAACCCCACAGCGAGGTCACTCAGCCCTTTGGAAATGACCACAGCAGGCTCGTAGGATTTGCCAAGTGGTGGGCAGTGGACGGTGGTCAGATGTTCTTGCTTTCTGAGAACTATTGACATATTCAGGCTCCAACATGGGACGGAGAAGCCCAATTACCACGTAGCAAAACCCCATCCCTGAACTGAGTCACTGGTCCTCAAGAGCAGGGACCTGGGGCGTCCACGTCGTCACTGGGCCACAGAGCTTGGGGCAGTGAGGAAATGAGGCAGGGACACAGCCCTGTCCATCTTCCGTGGAAGGTCTGTATTCAAGGACCATCAAGCATTCAGTCCAGAGCTGGAGGACGAGTGATCCCCAGATGGACGACGCAGAAAAAGTAACATGTCACCGCCCTTTGTTCTCCAGGGTGCCACGCAGAGTGGCCAGGTAACCAGGGAGGCTTGGGCTCGGGGGTCTGTCCACACCCGAGTCCCGTCTGGGCACGCTCTTCTGTTCCACAAAAGATATGGGCACTTTCTGAACACGGCCTCCATGACTGGCCTCCACCTGGGTCTTCATAAAACAGCGTGAGACCAGGGCACGGTGCTGACCTTCACCCCGTGCTGGTGTGGACGGGGGCTCTGGGATGGCGGGGCTCCCAGGTGCAGCCCAGGAAGGGGACCAGGGTCCTTCTCAGAGAGACCCGAGAGCCCCCTGCCCATCCCCCATGGAGGACCCAGAAGAAGGCGCCTCTGGGAGCAGCAAGCAGCCTCAGCAGACCTGGCCTCTGCCCTACCTGGACCTCGGGCTGCAGCCTCCAGGGTGTGACCAGCAGCCGTCAGTCATTTCAGGGGCCCTAATGGACCATCAGGAGGTACCAGACCCCTCCACTAGCCACGGGGCACAACCCCTTGATGTTGGCCGTGCCAGGGGCCCTCAGGTGGGTGCCCTTGGCAGACGCACCCCCGACTCTGAAAGCTAAAGGGCGCAGTTCCATTCCTCTGGCCTTTCAACCTCAAAAAGGGCCCAGTGATCTCGGAATTCCCTGAACCAATATGGCAGCCCGAACCTCACGTAATAAATGCCCCAACCCAACATGGCGGCAGGAACCTCACCAAATAGATGCCCCAAACCAACATGGCGGCAGGAACCTCATGCAATACATGCCCTGGACCAAAATGGCAGCAGGAAGCTCACGTAGCCAATGCCCCAATCCAACATGGCAGCTTGAGCCTCCTGCAACCACACGAGTCAAGGACACTTTGTGGCTTGCCTCTGGTGACACGTTTCATTGGGATCCAACCTGGAGCTATGGCTGTTGCCTGGAGCGCCCTTGGGGGTCAGGAGGGTGGGCTCCTGTGTTCCCGGAGAGGATGCACCCTTTGCAATCACGGCTGGGGGACCCCAAGCCCCCAAGGAACAGCCCTGTCCCCTCCCTCCCCCTCCCCCTCCCCTCCCCCCTCCATTGCAGCTTTTCAAGACTCAGACTCGTAACCACTTTAGCAGAACAATAAAATAAAGAGAGAGGAAATGGGGGAGTCTGGCCGTGGACCAACCCGCCGTGGCCAGCACCCAGGGGCCACCGCACCCGGCGAATTCCAAGCCGCAGAGATGGCCGCCAGGTGACCCGGTCATTGATTACAAGGTCAGGGCAGCAGAGCGGGGCCCTGGTCATCCGTCAGCAGGACGAGCGCCTAAGGAACCTCTCCATGAAGACGAGGCCCGTCCTCGGGACCCGACGGGCGGTCACCTCCACAAAGAGGCTCTCCCTCTCTTCAAACTGTGCGAAAGCAATTTGGAGCGCGCTGGGGCTGTCACGGGGGAGACTGTTCCAACATCAGGTCATTATTGTCTCTAAGAGCCCGGATCGCAGGCCCATTAGCGTGTCTGTGAGCCGAAATCCGGCTCTTCCTGTTTCCCTCTCTCTTTCCTGGCTGATGGCCTCTCCAGGCAGACACTCTGGTGGGCAATCAGACGGGGCTGGGGACGGTCGGTGACCCAGGCTGCAGGAAAGGCGGCCTGCGTGGGGGCGACGCGGGGTTTTGTGCAGAGAAAGTGCAGCCATGGGGAGAGACAGAAGCAGAGCTCCCCGTAGAGAAAGAGACCGAGGGTCTCAGTGGCCTAGATTCCGTCCAGGAACAGAACTGGCCACAAATGGGACCAACTCATCTATCAATCATCTATCAATCTGTCAATCTATCTATATTTAAAAAAAAAAAATCATTGGGTGTGTCGATCGGCTCTGGGCTCTATACAGCGCACTGAGTCCCCTGAGGGTGGTGTGCAAACAGCCCCCCACTCCTTAAAAAAGAAACAGGGATGAAATTCACAAACCAGGAACCTCATATAATGCAAAACTGTCAACAGGGCGACTCAGGGGTACTTAGTACTGTGTTAAGCACCTACCCCCCATTTCCAGAGAATTCCCATCATCCCAAAGGGGATTCCGCACCCGTTAGCAGACACAGCACGTTCCCCTCCTAGGACCCCCTGCCAGTGCGGTTCTGACTGCGGATTCGCGGTTCCGCACTTTCACTGAACCCAGAACCCGGCCCCACGTGGTCCTGGGCCCGTGGCTTCTCTCCCCGAGCTCCCTCGTTGCAAACTCTATCCGTGCAGTCGCAGGTGCTGCAGCTGCGCTCCTTTTCACGGCTGCGTAATACTCCACCGGACAGCCGGACCGAACCATTCACTTACAAGTCAGCGGCTGCATTTGGGGGCGTCTGAGTCCGCAGGGAGCGAGGATGACAAAAGGCGGGGCTCCGGCGATTTGGGGACAGAGTTTCTGGAGCACATCCATCCTCTCTGACCTCGTTTGCTCAGTCCATTCATGGGAGGCGCTTCCTGACTTACCCTCTTTTTCGCTGGAGTCATTATTCCTCCTTCACTGGCAGAGGTGCCAGGAGGGGGTGACACATTGATTGTCACTAAGGAGCTGCGCCTGTCCCCACTCATGGAAATGTGGCTGCCCACTGCCTTGAAGGGACCCTGGGCAGGGAGGAAACACTCCCTCCACCCTGTTAGGGGCAGTTCCAGGGGCCTGCAAATCAAACTGTGTCCATATATATATTTGCTTAAACCCAGGGCCTCCTGGGTGCTGGACAAGTGCCTGACCACGGACCCGCATCCCCAGCCCTTTCGACTTTCTAATTTAGACACAGGGTCTCCCTAAATTGCTGAGGCTGGCCTCCAATGCACCATCCTCCTGCCTCCGCCTCCGGGGCTGCCAAGATCACAGGTGTGCCTCACTGCACCTGGCTACACCCCTCTTTATGTAGCTTCAGAACATCCCCTTTCCCCCCACAGGAGACCCCAGACCCATTAGTCTCTCCTTATTCTTTCTCCCCAGCCTGTGGCTGTCACTGATCCGGTTGTGGTCAGCTGTGGGTTTATCGGTTCTGGACATTTTTGGTAGAAAGAGAGTGTCACACGATGTGGACTTTTTGTGTCTGTCTTGTGTCCCTCGGCCTCTGTCTCCTGGGTTCATCCCTTCGTTCCCTTTTCATGGCTGTATAATATTCCCCTGCCTAGATACCCACCCACCCCCTTGGTGGGCATCCGGGTCAGCCCTGCTCTCCCTGCGGAGGAAATGGGCCACACAATATCCCCATCAGCTCAGCCGTTGGAAGCAGAGCAGGACGCACGCGGTGCCCCTTGGTGCCCAGGAGACGCGAGGCCCAGGTATTGGAGCATGGGGTACCATGGAGTCCACCTTAGAGCCGCCCTGAGGTTCCGGGTCCCGGTTGGAAGAAGCAGGGACAGGCGACGTCCCCGTGCTCATCTTGTGACCTCCTAATTGGGGACCATCAAGGGACCCGGCCTGCGAGCGCGCGCACGCACCTGTCCCCGGGTGCCACTTTAGGACCATCGTGCGTCTTAAACACCCACGACATCTATTTGTGCACCGGGGTTCCCCGGGGGCCCCCGTCTTTACCGGGCGACTAACAAAGAAGAGAGAGAAAGAAAAGAAAAAGAGAAAACCTTACAAATTGCAGCCGGGTTTCCAAATTGTGGCCTTTCTGGGGAATTCGCGGCCGTTACATAAAAAGGAAGCGCGCGGATCCGGGGGGCTTTGATGGCGCAGGTTATGCTAATGGCGCGGCCTCATGGAAGATGCATGAGCCCACCTTCCCGCCCAGGAGCGCCGCGCGTAATTGCTCGGTATGCGCCGCGCGTCCGTCCGCGGCTCGGGCGGATGCACCGCGGAGGCCCCCTCCGCCTCGCCGCCTAATTACGCGGAGACAGTTGAGCACGAAATTACTTTCATCTGCTCCAACACGTGCGCGAGGGGGATTAGAGGCCTCCCCTCTCCAAACAGCTGCCCGGCTCCGCAGGGCCCCGCGCGCTCGCTCCTCCGTGCCACGGACCGACCGCGGGGCTGCGCGCGCGCGCGCGCTCGTAATTAGGCCTATTAAGGGGCGGCGCGCGCCAGCCCGGGTTGCTAGGGACAGGCGGGGGCGGGGGGCACGGAGCAGGGACGGTCCCCTCCTTGGTTGCTGGGAGCCTTCTGGGGAGCACCCAGGGCCTGCGTCACCGGGGACCCCTCTGCATAAAGGACACCCCGCGTGGTGCATCTGCATTCGCCCGAGGTCTGCAACTCTGGGTGGAAAGGGAGAGATTGCCAAGCGCCTGGGAATCCGCCTGCGCCTTAGGAGGGGTCAGGGATGCTGACCTGGACGCCCTGGGAGTAGGTGGGCCCCCCGGGACAGGGTCCTGAGCATGGCTGACTTAACCCACCGGCACGACTGACTGGGGAGGCGTTGGTGCCAGCCTCCAGGTGCAGCCGGAGCCGACAGGTACAGAACGCAAGCCTGGTGCCCTGCAGGACGCCGTTCCCCACCCCACCCCACCCCCCCCCCCAGCGCTCAGGAGGCTGAGGCACGAGGATCACCTGTTGGAGGCCAGCCTCGACAACTTGGGGAGGCCCTAAGCAGCCTATTGACACATTCCACATGGAAAAAGGCAGGGGATGTGGCTCCGTGGTCTCCTCCGTGTTCCTTGAAACCGACACGAGAGTCGCTGCTTTAAGACAAATGGATGTGGTTGGGGGGGTGCCGGGGTGGGGTGGGGGGTCTGCAGCCTGTCACACATTCGACGGGTCACCAGGGTGACGGTCCCTCTGGGTGGCTTAGTGGACAGGGTCAGGGGGCCCTCATGCAATGGCCGTGTCCTCCCAAGAGACAGAGGAGGGGACACAGACCCAGAGGAGGAGCCCCGTGGAGACGGAGGCAGAGACTGGAGTGAGGGGCCACCCGCCCAGGGCCACCTGGAGCCCAGGAGCTGGAGAGGCAGGAGCCTCCCTGGAGGCCGTGCAGGGAGCTGGACACCATGGTGAGAGGCGCGTCCTGTCCACAGCTGGACCCCAGGACCTGTGGGGGGAACCTGGTGTGGGAACGGTCTTTGGTGTCTGCTCCTGGGTGGGGCCAGCACAATGCGGCCCAGAAACCGTGCCCTGGGTGGAACCTGCAAAGCGCCGAGCCCCGACAAACCTTTCGTCTTTATAAGTCAGTCATCTCAGGTGCGTTGTCACAGTGACTGAAAGTGATGTACGGAGGCACTTGGGCCTTCTTCTCCAGGAAGGCATGAGAAATCAGAAAAATTAAACAAATTTGTAAACACCCTTTTGGATAAGTCTTTTTTTTTTTTTTTTTTAATGAAGGTGTGGTCAGTGTGGTCTTTGGCCGGTGACCCACACAAGCACCAATCAGAGACTCTTGAAATATTTGCATCAATCAATCACGTGGAACAGCAGAGGATCAAACCTCGGAGGAACATTCTTCTGGGCTTACCTTCCCCACGTGGGATGCAAAAATGGGCCAAAAGTTCTTCTTTTGTGAAAAATCCACCTTTGGCGGGCAGAGCTCGCTGGTCCATCCATGCATCCGGGCCCAGGAGTGCCCGGCTGTCAATCTCAGCGACCTCGGGAGGCTGAGGAGGGAGGCCCGTAATGCCAACGGGCCTCTAGCCATTTCCTTACGCACTTTCTTCCTTCTCTCTCTCTCTCTCTCTCTCTCTCTCTCTCTCTGTGCAAAGTTGGGGACCTGAGCACACTCCGTCCCTCTCCGTTCCTCTTCAGATGAAGTCACAAGGCGACACTCCACTCGGCATCATTTGTGCAGCTAAGAAAACCGAGGCCCAGCCCCGAGGCCCTGGGTTGGGGAGGGTGGACAGCCGTCCGCAGGACTCGGCCGGCGCCTCTGATCGCCCGACGGAGCCGGCTTTGATGTCCACGTTTCCTCTATTAGAGAGGGAGAGGGGGAGGCCCATGATTTATTGATGGCCTCCGTGTTTTACAAGGGCCTCGTGCGGACGGGGAAACCGCTGGCCTCTTAATGGGGTGTCAGATTTATTGTCGCAGCCGCCTAAAAGGGGCCCCTTGTTCCCGCGCGGCCATCAATGGGGGCTGTGTCGGCCGAGGCCCTCGGAGGCCGGTTCCCCCCCCCCCCAGAAGTGCCTTGGGGCCCCTTGGCCAAGCGCAGGGGACGGGGACCTCGCGGGCACTTAACTGCTGTCACGTGGAGGCCGCAGCGGGCGGAGGTCCCGCACCTAGTAAATAACTCGAGGCGGCAGGGCAGGGGTCAGCGCAGGGGGACGGCCAGGCCCATTAGAGCCCCCCCCCATTAGCTCCGCTCCGCCGCAGCCCGCCCCGCCCGCCCGGGGACTCTGGTGACAGAAAAGAAAGCCCCTGCGGGGGAGGGGACCCGCTGGGGACAGGAAGGAGGCCCGGGACTCTGCGCTCCTGGACACGGGCCCTGGATGTTTTATGATGATCATTTTTTGGTACCAGGGACTAGACTCAGGGCCACTGGACCCCTGACCCCGTCCCCAGCCCTATTTGGGACTTTGTTGAGACACAGGGTCTCCCTGAGCTGCTTGGGGCCTCCCTTTGGCGGAGGCTGGCAGTGAGCTCACGTTCCTCCTGCCTGGGCCTCCCCGGGCTGCCTCTGGGGTGACTGCCCCCCGCAGGGCCTCTGTGTTTTATTTACTTATGTCACAGGGACACGGCGACCAATTGGCTCCTGGTCACCTCCAAGAGCCTCCGAAATGGACAGTGAATTAAGAGTCCCCAGGGGCCACTTTGGGAACTGGCCACTCAGGCCTGTGGGGACTGGGGGGGACTCTAAGATTCAGGGACACGGGGAGCGACTGCTGAGGCCTGAGGGGGTGACCCCGAGGCACGACAGCAGCCTCTACACTGGACAGTCCTCCGTCCAGCGCGAGGCCTGGGGAACCAGGCAGGAGCAGGGATGCCCCAGGGCTGGTCCTCTGGGACCCGGGGGCTCCCCGTGTCTGCAGTGAGGCTGGGCTCACTCTGGGCATCAGGGGGACGGTGACGTCCCTCCCTGTGGCCTCGTGCATCAGGAGGACAAGTGAGGCCCAGAGGCAGGACTCCTGGGCACTGACCACACCCTGGGCTCCCTTGGGAGGGGCTCCAGCCCTGGGTCAGAGTGGAGGGGCCTGCAGAGCCCCTGACTGACCCTGATCCACACCCGGGGACCTGCACACACAGCCCTGGTGCTGGCCTCCCCTGCCCTGGGGCCTCAAAGACTGACCTCCACCCTCCCCTGGAGCCTCAGACTCTGGCCTCCTCTTTCCCTACAGCCTCAGATCCTGGCCTCCACCCTTGCACTCAGACAGAACCCCTGACCTCCACCCCCATGCTGTGGCCTCCTCAGAAGTGACCTTTGCCCCTGACCCCTACCTCTGCCCTGGGATGTCTGCCCCTGACCTCTGACCTAGGCACCCCCTCCCTGAACTCCAAACATCTCCACCTTTGACTCCTGCTCTGTGACCTTCAATGTGACCTTGGCCTCCAGTCCTCCCTAGCAGCCTCCATTTGTGACCTCTTCCTTTGCTCCTTATCTTGTCCCCTGCTGTGACCTCTGTGTCCAGTGCGTACCTCGTGACCCCAGATGTGGACGCCTTCTCGGTCTCCACCCTGCGACACACCAAGTGTGACGTCCAGCTGCTGATGTGGGCTGTGCGCGATGCCAAACTTACGGTCCCCAGCCTCGGTGTCCATCCCTGATCCCGTTCCGTTGACCCCACCTGGGACCCTGTGTCTGGGTTTCCCCACCGTGACCCTCAGACCTGGCCTCTACCTGAGCCTCCATCTCGGGCCTCCACCCAGTCCTCCGTGTTCCCTGAGGCAGGGACTCTGCGTTCGTCCCCAGCCTGTGTCCTGTATCTGACCTGTCCCCTGGTGCCTGTGGGTGCTCAGACCCCACCTCAGGAACAGGTGACCATCTTGGAGGAGGCTGGAACCACCCGAGGACACACAGAACTTCTGAATCCCAAAGCCAGGGCGCTCCGCTTCGAGTCCTGTTCCAGGGTCTCTGTCCTCCGAACCCTGCAGAAGCTGGACGTCCCCCCCCATCACCCTGGTACGTGGGGACACGGAGGAACCAGTCGTCACAGAGGCCGGAACATTCACTGAATCTTGTCACTCAGAGCCTTGATGGGAGGCGCCCTGGTCATCGGCTGGACGTCCACCTGGTGTGGGGATCAGATGGCCTCTGCAGTCCCACTGTCCTCTGGAGAAGCAGCAAGGACCAAGTGCAGGACCCACGGAGGAGCGGAGGCCCCGGGGCGAGGCCACACAGGGCGAGGACCTCCGTCCACCGACCTCCTCCCGCTGTGTAGACGGGCTCGGGTGGACACAGGACCAGGAGTCCCTCAGTCAGCCCAGTGAGCGCCCGCCCTCCCATCCCTTGGCGCCCACCTGCGGGCGTGGGGACCTTGACCCCCTTGGCCGCGCCAGCGAGTGGGTAGACTCGCAGTAGAACTCTTGCAAAAATCTAAAAGTCAGGGAAACCCAAATCCGTGGGAAGCAGCCGCGGCCTCCTGTGCCACATTTTGTCGGTGCCGATGTCTTTGAGGTGGATGATCAAAGAGCCCAAAAAGGTGAGCAATTAGTGATTTGTTCCTAATTGTGCTCCTCGTTAAGGATTCTCCGCCGTCATTAGCATTTCAAGGACGGCGCCTCTGGACGGGCGGGAGGGGGAGAGGCCCCCCATCCTGGGGCGGCGTCCAAGAACCAGTGCTGGGGTGCACACGAGGCGCCCCGCCATTGCTCTGGGCAGTAACTCCTGGGGGGTGACACTGAGGTGACAGTGGTGGCCGCTCATCTGCAGGGCAGTCTCACGGTGTCCTTTCGTGCAGGCCACTTCCCAGAATTTCCGTGTGGAAATATGGCCGGGGCTGCTCCGTGGTCACTGTCCTCCAGGGTGTGGCCCCCACCCAGCAAAGCCCACGCCCGCCATCTTGAAATCCATCCATCCCATCCACCCGTGGCCCTGCCCTGCCTGGGCCATCCCTTGTCCTCCGACTGGTGACCTCAGGGTCTTCCTTGAGCTTGTCGTCCTCACGTGGTGGAGGGACGGAAATCTCTCATGGCCCCAGCGCCATCTTCCAACACCAAGCCCTCAGGTGACCTCCTCAGCACGGACAGTTTAGGGGAACGGTCAACACGGTCATTGCATACGGTCCATAGGTTCTGGAGACAGGAGCTGAGGTCACCCAAAGCCACTCAACTAAGTGACCCGGGAGGGAGAAGGACTCTGGGTGCAGGAACAGGACCGCAGACACGGGGCTGGGTGACCTGGATTCTGCTCTCTGCCCCAACACGAGGCGGTGGGAGGTGTGGTCAGCCTCCGCCTCACACCTGCCCTGGTGTACTCCAGAGTGGACGCTCGGGACACACAGACGGGCGGGGAGTTCTGCCCAAGGCGCAACATGGACCTCATGGGTCCCCCCTGGTGAAGCCGTCGAGAAGGGTCTCAAACTCCTACTCCCACACGAGCACGGCGGAGAAGGGGGACACGCACACGGTCCCAGGTGCCAAGGGACGAGTGTGGAGGGATGGAGCCCAGAGAGCGCTGACCCCGAAGCACGGGGTAGAGAGCCGAGAGGGAGCCCGGGTCAACGGCAGAGCGTCGGAAGGGCTGGGGGCCGAGAGCAGGGACGAGGGGCACGGGCACCAGACGGGAACGGAGAGCACCATGAACCCATATGGCGGCCTGGACCTTCTGAGAAGCAAGGGAGACCCCCGGACGCATGTCTGCCCCTGCACGGACCCCTCCCTGGAAGGTGACCAAAGTGCGCAAGGAGCATGGCGGAGGGGAGGGTGGGATGCATTCCCAGGAGGACGCAGAGCAAGACCTTCGGCATCGAGATCCACAGGAAATGCAGAGGGAGTGTAGACGTGTGGACACACTCACGCACACTCACGCACACTCACGCACACTCACGCATACTCACGCACACACACACCACGTATTTTGGGGCTAAAGTAGGAAATCAGGGGTCACAGGGCTGTGCTCCCTTCTGGGGAGGCTCCTCCTGCCTGTCCAGCTCCTGGGCTCCAGGTGGCCCTGGGCTGGTGGCCCCTCACTGCAGTCTCTGCCTCCGTCTCCACGGGGCCCTCCTCTGGGTCTGTGTCCCCTCCTCTGTCTCTTGGGAGGACACGGCCATCGCACGAGGGCCACCTGCCCCAGGAGGAGCCCATCTCAGGACCCTTCACTAAGTCCCTCTGCAGAGTCCCTGTGTCCACGGAGCTCACATTCACCAGTTCTAGTGTTTGGACTCCAACCCATCTTTGGGGACAGCCACCATCAATTTAGGTGTCACACACAACTTTTTTTAAAAAAGTCAAGGTCATGGAATAGCGCCATCGATCAGTGATATTGATCTCCACCGATGGACAAGGGAAGTGGGTTGATTTCTACTGATCGATGACCAAAGTGGGCCAGTTCGTTGATGTCGCTTCGGCTGCGTGGACACACTCTTCATTGGTCAGTGCTAGGAGATGGCCTCTTGTCCTCTGGTCCCCTTCGTGACCTGATCTATATTAAATTTTCCGTGTGCACCAACTCTTTGTGATCTCTGCTTAAGATAAACTTTCATCAAAAGACTAATGAACCGAAAGTTAAAAAAAAGAAACACAGATTAATCACCAAATAATTGCGTTCGGAGTGTGTCCAAGGCTCGGAAACCAGGGCACGAGCCGTGAAGGACCCATTTCAATATTTATGAAGCCCTTCTTCTGTAATTAAGGGGGATTCTGTAATAGATTTTTACCGTTGTCATTCTTTTGAATCTTAATCCATAGATTGTTATCAAATCATTAAAAGAAAAGCGTGTAACCCCAACGTGAATAGCTTCCCTTTGATGAGCATATGGGGGTTCGCCCGTTGCTTTTAGGTTTTTATTTTTATTTTTTTGGATCACTTTTGAGGATAAGTAAACGCCATTAGAAGTTTCTGACTAATTATGAGCCCGAAAAACAGTCCTGGATAAGGAGAGGGAAAACGAGAGAGAGGGAGAGAGAGAAGTCGGGGAGAGAGAGACACGTGGGGGTGACACGGAGAAGTCAGACACCGAATAACGGCGTGAGGTTGTGCGTCAATGGTTTCCCATTTGGCAGTTCTCTGCAGGAGAGTGTCTTTGGTGACATAGACACTTGGGGACAAGTGAAATGAGGGTCCATGGTGGGTAGAAACTCTGTTTTACACGGGGAGGGGGAAGACGGCTGGGAATCTGGGCATTTACTCCAGTTACCAAAGTTCTCCCAGATTGGGGCTCCGTCGCGTCATCGCACAGAAGACCACGCGGGTTTCCTCTGGAAGTCCCCACCTGCAAGGACCTCGGCTGTACTCAGGGCCACCTTCCCACACTCAGTTTGGGATCCGGAGCACCCCCCCACAATGGTCACGGGTTGATCGCTTGGTCTCCGATGGAGCGTTGTCTACAAGTGGGACTTCTAGGGAATGGATTGGACCATAAATGTGTTCACCAAATTATCCACTAACTTATGGGATTAATTGGGTTAATCCATGGGTGGCTGGATGGACTCCCGGGCAGTGGGATCTCGTTGGAAGATGTGGGTCACTGGGAACGTGTCTTGGGTGCTGTGTCTTCTCTTGGACCTTCCTTCTCTCTCTGCTTCCCAACTGACATCACCTGGGCGCGCTCCTTCTGCCATCTTGTTTCTGCCTTGGAGTCAGCCACCAACCAACCAACCATGGACTGAATCCTCCGAAACCAAACGCCAAAAGGAATGTTCCCTCCTCTGAGTGGTTCTGCCCCGATATTTTGGTCAAGTGACGACAAGTTGACCAACACACGGGGGTCCCTAAGAACTC
Organism: Marmota monax; assembly: GCF_021218885.2. Classification (NCBI taxonomy): domain Eukaryota; kingdom Metazoa; phylum Chordata; class Mammalia; order Rodentia; family Sciuridae; genus Marmota; species Marmota monax. The sequence continues at coordinate 3,657,549 of NW_026692492.1, read as the reverse complement.
AACAGAGGTTCTCCCCGAAAGTCTTGTCTGGGCTCTGGACATATTCTTCAACAAGGCTCTCAGCTGTGACTCTGATGACACACGATTCCCATATGATGATGACCAGGCTGGGTGGACATTGAGGTGTAGCCTTGGGGTTCCTAAGGACAACCTCCAAACATGTCATCGTCGTCCCTTTTCATTTCCTGTCTCTCTGGGGCTGTGTTCAGACGCAAGGTCTATGGAGCTCTGGGGGGTCCTTTGGTGGTGTCCGATGATGTACCTGTGATTGTTGCTGCAAATCTGAGGTCTTGTTTGACAGCGACTGGGCATCCGTCCAACACATGTCCATAACATAACTAACCGGGTCCACATCCTCCTCCATCCACAACCTCACAGTGGTATGAAACGGAGTGGACCGATCCGGTTCCTTCCTCTCAGACTTGTGCATCCATTGAGAAGAGGGTAACTGGGTCCGAGGGGGCTCTCTGAGTTAGAGGGGGTGCTGTGATGGGAAGTCACAGGGATGGCGAGTTGGGGATCCACATGGAGCCCCAGAACCTCAATCCCTGCCAGTAGTAGTAGCCCTTAGAACCTTGGTTGGGCAGTGAGGACCTGGGAAGAGTTGATCAGCTATCTGGTCAACCTGAGTCAGACCAGCCATCTGGTTGACCTGGGTCTTACACGCCCCGTCTTTCCACTGAAGAGAACTTGCCCAGAACACACCCAGGTGCGTGGCGCATTCTGAGGGACCTCTCCGAGTGCCAATCAAGCCGTCGCCACTCACACCTGTCCAGTGCAGGGTGTGAGAGACCCTCGCTGCTGTGCGTCCATCTCTGACCACGAGATGCGACATTCAGAGCTGTCCACGGGGTAGGATCTCTCCGTCCTGGGTGTAGATTTCCAGGGGAAACGTGGGGACCCCTTTGGGAAGAAGATGCCCAGGAATGAATCCCGGGAATATTGGGGGACTTCTTCCAGGGGAAGATGGCCGCTCCTGGAGCAGGGTCTCGGCTTCCTGGCCTCCTCGAGGTGACCAGCTTGGCTCCAGCCTGCACTCCTAGCCCCATGATGGCCCACACTGAGGACCAAGGACTCTGGGCCATCTCTTATTGTCCCCCGCCGGGCACCTAGCAAGACTCGTGCACGTTTAACTGCGGATTTACGGCCCCTTCATTTTGGAAGAAGTCGGCTGAGGCTGAAAGTCTGTCCTGCCTCCTCGGGTCTGGGGACCTTCTTGCACGGACACGGCACGGATTTGGGGGAATTTGGCCAATTCTTGCAGTGCTCTCTGACCTTTCCTCCCGCCTGCCTGCTGGAACCTGCTCTCTGAAGTCCCTGTGTGGCCTCTGGACCTTGGTGGACCTTCAGCCATACTCGGGCCACAGCCAGAGAGGACACCGATATGGCCCAGACTGGAGTGCCCACGGGGGTCCCGGGCAGGGAAGTATTTTTTTTTTCCTTTTTAAAAACAATTACGCACAACAAACACGGAGTCTCCACTTTGGCCCGGTCCGGGTGGACGCCCTTCCCGTGCTGCAGGACAATTCTGGTTCCTGTCCATGCCAGGCCTCTCTGTGCCTCATTTAATCTGCGCGCCTCCCCAGCTCAGCGCTTCTAGATGGTTCTTAATCCGATTGCCACCTATTAAAATCCGCAGGCAGCATCTGCACGAATTAGCGCCAGATGGGGTTGAGCATTTGGAGAGGCACCCTGGACGCGCCTCTCCGGGGCTGCAAATCTCCGAGGCATTGCAACCCCCGAAGACGAGGGTGGACGTGGGCGGGCGCCGGGCCCACCCTGCAAGCCACGGCCACCTCCGCGTCCCGTCGCCTGCGTGCATGCGGCAGCCCGCGTCGCCGTCCGCGCCGGGTGACCATCTGGACCCGTCTGGGGCGCTCGGAGGTGGCGTGGAAATGGTTCTCCCTGATGTGAGTTTTACTTAGTTCACACTAATAAGAGAATCCCACCCCGGGGACGGGGACGCTGCACGTGGACACTGTAACTCGGTTTTTTATAAAAAGCAAAAGGCAAACGACCAGGACATCTGTCTGTAGGGACAGCAGCAGGGACGGAGGGGCAGGGGTCCCGGGTTGTTCCAAAGGAAGCAGGAGAGAGAGATGCAGGCCCGAGTTTGGAAGGGGCACTGTCCTCTCCGGGGGGCCTCAGGGACGCTGAGATGGCAGATCCATACGTGGCCACGGCTCCTGGTTCGTGCACGGGACCTAGACGACTCTCCAGTCCCCAGGAGCGTTGGAAACAGGCAGGGGCTTTGCGCGCGCAGCTGCCGGCTCATCATCGGGGCGTCAGCAGCCCCGGGGTGCAACGAGGCGCACAGCCCAAGGGTGCAGGGTTTGACCTCCTCGCCTTGCAAGAAAGGACACACCCCGGGGTCCAGCTGTACAGGGCCAGCGGGGAACTCTGTGGCAGTTTTCCTGTGTGCCACGTGCTCTGGGGCCTGTGCCGCGGCCCATGGGGTCTTTGTCGCCTGGTGCGCATGAGACCCACGTGCGCACCTGCGAGCCCCACGCACCGGGCTGTGAGGAAGTAGGTGGTTTCCTCCCCCCAGACCCTGGCTCATGGGCTCAGGGGGCTGCACCTGATTCGCTGGGGAAGAGCCCGGGTGTGGACTTCGTGTTGGTTGGATCCCCTCTCCTGGAGGACACGAGGGTAAGAGGCTGATCCTGCCCGTGTCCTTACCCCCAAGTCCTGTAAATACAGTCTCACTACGGGGCAGGGTCTCTGCAGAGGTGGTCAGTGGAGGGTCCTGAGATGGGCTCCTCCTGGGTCAGGGGGCCCTCATGCCATGGCCATGTCCTCCCAAGAGACAGAGGAGGGGACACAGACCCAGAGGAGGAACCCCGTGGAGACGGAGGCAGAGACTGGAGTGAGGGGCCACCAGCCCAGGGCCACCTGGAGCCCAGGAGCTGGACAGGCAGGAGGAGCCCCCTGGAGCCCTGGAGGGAGCTCAGCCGGGGACCCTGGTCCAGCCTCTGCCCTCCATGACCCGGGGAGTGTGGACTACGACTACGTTTGAAAACAAAGGACGTCTCAGGTGGTCACTGAGAGGTGTCAACAGAGCCAGGACTCTTGAGATCAAGGGTCAGAGGGGGGAGTTCAGAGGGACCGGCTTCTCCTGTCCATGTACTGAGCCTGGGCATCCCCATCCGTAAGGATTCAAGCTCCATCAAAAACAATCTGCAAACACAGAGCCCATGTCACATCTTGGGCACAGCCTCAGGCCCCCAGAAAACACAGTCATGGCTTTGCAGGGATTTGAGGGACACCTAGCAAGTCTGGTGACAATCTTGTTTCACAGACGCTCGATGGTATCATGCCCGTAGGGGGACCCTGCAATTGGGCTGCTGAGAAAATCCAGGAAGACTTTAGAGCTAATTGAGCTGGGCGCCGTGCTGCACACCTTTCTGCTCTTATCACCTGTCCATCCTCAGGTATTCTGTTATAGCAACAGAAAACAGACCAACACACTCAGGGAGTTTGCAGCCTGTCCTTTACCCGTTCAACACCCCTGTGGACAGATGCTGGCTTTTCATGGTGAAGCCACTCATTTTGCCACCTGCTGTGACCCTCCTGGAACCCTGAATGGGGTTGCTGTCTGCCCCTGGGCCTGGGTGGGGCCACCCCATCTTAGGTCCTCCAAGGGTCATTTTTGAATGAATCAGTGAGTGGACAGTGAGCTCTTCCAGTATCGGAACTTGGGTGGAGACCCCCCTTTCAATCCTGCAAAGTGGGCATCAGAAGACGCTTCAGCAGCGGAGGGTGGCTGTCCCGAGAGCGCAGGGATTGCAACCTGTGGGGACTGGTACCAGGTGACCGTCACAGTGTCCAGCAGCACCCGGACCAAGGGTCGGACCCTGTGGGTGTCCGGTTCCCACAGACAGACGGACGCGGTGGCTTTGAAGGCGCGCATCTGAAGCTGTGGCTTGAACGTTGGTGGCTTCCAAACCCGGAGCCGCCATATCGATAGAATTAGGAGCTCTCTGAAGGTTTGATGATGTCTTTAAAAAATCCAGGGGTCGGGGAAGGGGATTCTCTCCCAGCTTCTCCGCTGCTCCACCTCACAAGGTCCCGGCGCTCTCCCCCTCCAAAGGAAGCGGCCCTCAGGGCGCCATCTTGGAAGGGGACACGGGACCCTCACCAGAGACACCCCATCTGCCTCAGCCTCGGTCTCGTACTTCCTGGGGAACCATCAGAAATAAACACCTGTTGAGTTTTTAAAGCCACACCGCCTCAGGAATTGTGTCACAGCAGCGGAAAGTGGACTGAGCCCTTGCCTTGGGCCAAGTGCGTGGCTGGTCCCCATTTGGCACCTGCTGGGACTCCATTCCGGGCCCTTCTGTCTCTGTGTCTGGGACGGTTTTCTGGATCTGGGGTGCGTCTTGCGGCAGGAGGACGTGGCCCTTGGGGCAGGTACTTCCTGCAGCGTGGGACCCCCCTGTCCTGGGGAAGCGATGGGCACCTCCGTGCGGTCTTCCCGCCTCGGGGCCGGGCGCTCAGGGCCTGGAAGCCCATCTCCGCGGCTCCTCCAGTCCCTAAATGGCCGGCTCCGGGGACCCCCTCGACTGCCCGCAGCTGGGGCGGCTGTCGGAGCCCATAAACGGCGGGAGGCTGGGCTGGGAATCCCCATCCTGACCAGTCCCCCGACTGCGAGTCCTAATTAGAAGTTACAAGTGTCTTCGGGGTTGTTCTTCCGACATGAAGCTAATTTCATGTTTTTATTCATCATGTGGGAGCCACGGGCGAGACGGAGGACGGGCGGGCGGCCGCGGGAACGAACGTTCCCGGAGATTCCACAGGCTCCGGCTCACGGCCGTGGGGACAGGGGACGGTACCGGCGTCACTCACGTTTGCCGTCTGGTCACCCTCGCGTGGCTTGGGACGACTCGGCGGATGCTGCATCTGCGTGGACAGCCTGTCGGGCTAAGAAGAGACCTGGCCCACGGTGACCCTGTGAGTCCCTGTCCACCTCCTCTGGTGGCTATAATAAAAGAACGTAAACCAGGTGACTGAGAAGAGCGTGAGGGTGTGGAGGCGAGGTGCTTCCCAAAACCCACGTGTGGGACGATGCAGGACGATTCAGAGGGGAAAAGGATCTCATCGTGAGAGCTGTCGCTGAATCAGTGGATTAATCCATTTAAGTGGATTAATCCACTTAAATGGATTAATTGATAACTGTAGGCAGGTGGCTGTGGCTGGAGGAGGGGGTCCCTGGGCTGTGCCTTTGGGGTCTCTGTCCTGTCCCTGGCTGAGAGCTGTCCCTAGATATTTCATTTCAGGTTGACGTCACCTGTCCTGGGGGGAGGAAGGGACATCACTTGGAGCACTCTTCACGTCCTCTGAGGTCATCAGGACTCACGTGGCCAGGACTGGACTCGCCGCCATTGGAAGGTCCATGAAATGTCCAAACCAGGGACTCAGACGCCCGGGGACGGCTGTTTCCTTAGACAGTCCCCATGGGGATGGTGACAAGGGATTGGGTGGGGACCCGGGCTGCCCGGTAGGTCCACAGCTGGGGCTTGGGCTCTTGGGCTCTTCTGCTGATTTGCACAAAGGCAAGATGGCGAGCTGAGAGGAAGGAGCTCAGAGCAGCCATCTGCATCTGAAGCACTCTCCCCCCAATATGGCTATCCCTGTGTCCCTGCAGGTGCCCAAAGGGCCACATGGGTGGACAGGTGAAACGGGCCATTCCCTGGAGCGTGGGCTCATGATGAAGAGGAAAGTTGACCTGGGGCTCACGGTGTCCGAGGTCCAGTCCCTGGTGGCCGACTCCATGGCTGTGGCCCAAGGGGAGCAGAACAAGATGGCGGCAGGGCCTGGAGGAGGAGAGCAGCTCAGGACAGGGCACCAGGGAGCAGAGAGAGCTCTGTCACCAGGGACAGGACAGAGACCCCAAAGGCACAGCCCAGGGACCCCCTCCTCCAGCCACACCCCACCTGCTGCAGTCACCACCCAGTGAGTCCATCCAAGTGGATTAATCCACTTCTAGTCTACACCTCTCCTAATCACATAATCCCACCTCTGAACCTTCTCTCATTGCCTCCTGCAGGAGCTTTTGGGGGGTCCTTCATATCCAACCCCTAACCCTGCTCAGGGCCTTTTCCAATTTATATAAAAAGGATCCTTCTCCCAACCCGTCAGCGGGTTCCTGGGGACAGAAATCGCCTCGAAATCATCCTCAGAAACACAAAGCCACCCGCTCTGTGTCGGATGCCGGTTCCCCAGGAAGGGTCGGTGCTTCCATAGTCCGACCCGGTTCACCCAGAAAGAAGAAAACCCAGAGGTCAGAGTGGACCACAAGGCAGGCCCCGCGTTCCCGGGGAGGCAGACGCTCCCGTCCCCAGGAATTCAGCGCGTGGCCTCGTCTGGGCCGGCTTTAAAGAGCCCTCGTTCCGGGGGAGACGGTGGCCCTGCGTCTCGGACCTGGGGAGCGGGCTCCCGTCGCGGGGATGGACCATGTTTAATTGATCAGCCGCGTCCGCGGGGCTTTGAAGGTGGAGCGGGTTATTCTAATGAGCAGGAGGCCGCTGGGATCTGGGGGGGGCTCCTCCTCTCATCTGCGCTGTTCTCCCAATTTCTTCGGCGCCCATCAAGCCGACGGCCGCGGCCTCCAAATTAGTGATCGCAGCCAGGGGTCCAGGGCGGCCACTCGGCGGGGGGCTCTGCAGACACGGGGCGGGGAGGGGGAGGCAGCTCCAGTGTCCTTGAGGGAGGACGGCCTCCGCCTGGCGTCCAGCATGTTAGATGGTCTCCGTCGCCTGGGCCCGGGACGGGTTGGCCGGCTTCTCTCCAAGGTGGACAGGGCACGTCCACTCCAAGATGGACTGGACACTTCCACACAGGGACACTCAGGGACCTTCTCCCCGCCCTCTCGTGGGCAGCTGAGGCTCTCCCCGGGATTCCCGGGAATCTTGGGTGCCTCCTCGGGTGGGCTCAGGGCGTCCACCGCATCCCCACGGCCGGTCCATTGTGACCTCCTCAGGGGTCACTCCATGGTGAGCTCAGAGCCCTCATGGTCCAATCTCTTCCCCCCAAACCCACCCCTGGACGTGGCTGCAGGGTGGACCGAGCCTTCAACACCGGGGGTCCTTGGGGGACACCCCAAATGTAAACTCGCGTCCTGCAGAACTGCTTCAAGGCCTCAGACACCCTCTGACCTCCACCATTTATGTCCCCGCCCTGCGTCAGCCCAACTCTCAGGACTGTAAGCAAACACCCGAGGTGAGCAGCTTATGAAGATGAAAGGTTGGCAGTAGCTGATGGCTTAGAGGCCCAGCCGTGCCCACACGGTCCCATCGTCCTGGGTCAGCGGGGAGGCAGAGCATCGTGGCTGCAGGACACGGTGGCCAGGAGCTTTTATACCAGCCGAGGAAGGAGGAAGGGGCGGGACCCAAGTGCCCTTCCCACCCTGCTGACCTCACTTCCTGCCTCCAGGCCCCGCCCCTGAGAGGCCCCACTACCTTCCAGCAGCACCAAGATGGCGGCCAAGCCTTGTCCATGTGGGTTTTTGGAGGACGAGGCAGGTCCCCCAGCAACACGGTCACCCTCAGTCACCAACCCATCAACTGGGCGGTCAGTAGTGGACGTGTGCTGCCACGGGCTGCTTAGCTTCTGGGTCCTTCCAGGGCCTCTGTGTCCTCCTGTCCTGCTCTGTGGCTGCAGGCTGACCACTTGGAACGTGGGACTGGCTCTAGTGTCCCCAGCTGTGGCCATCGTGGGCTAATAGGGAGCCCACAGAGGAGGGCGGGAGGGAGAAGCAGCCGAGGGCTCAGGCTCTGGTTCCTGGACGCGTCCTTCCCAGAGGAGCAGGGAGCTGGCCCCAGCTCCTCTGGAAGCCCCGGGTCCTGGGAGGTGGCCCCCTCTGGGCTGGCCTGCAGGCCCTGCAGTCCTCTGGTCAGATCCTGACCTTCTGGGTCTACGTTGCATTCCAAGGGGAGCAGCCTGGTGTCATGGGGCCAATCTGGGGCATCCCCCAAGGCTCCTGAGTGGCCGTGCATGGGGGGCTGGGTCCTGTCCCGTGTCCTGTGTGACCCTGTGACTCTAACCTGCTGCTGCTCTCAGGCACCCAGTGACAGATACGTCACCCAGAGGAGCGTCTCCGTCCACTTTCTGTTGCTATGACAGAATGCCGCAGGTGGACGAATGGATGAAGAAGAAAGGTTTCTGTGGCTCAGAGTGGTGCAGGCTGGCGGGGTTCAAGATGGGCAGCTGCATCTGCACAGCCTTGAGGTCTTGCAAAGCATCACAAAATGACAAAGAGCCTCCCGGCTCCTGAATGGCACTTTCATTGGAGGAGGCCTCCACCCTTTTGGCCTCCGAGGCATCTGCCTCTGAACACGGCTCGTGGATTCTGGTTTTCGTTTTTATTGTTGGTCGCGGGGTGGAACCCAGGGGTGGTCAACCACAGAGCCACGTCCCCAGCCCTTTTTATTTTATTTTATTTTTTATTTTAACAGAGGGTCTGGCTAAGTTGCTGTGGCTGGCCTCCAACTTATGATCCTCCTGCCCTAGCCTCCTGAGCCTTGGGGGGTTGCTACATGTTTAAATCCCTGGTCACTCGTTGTCCTCGGGATTCGGGTAGAATGCACAGGACGGGTCGGGACATTGGGGCAGAAGCGTTGGAATGTGAGGTGACGTCCCCGTGGCCGGCCATCTCCTGACCAAGGTGTGGTCCTCCCGGGGCCGGTCTGGGCAGATGGGCTTCACGGAGAGGCACCGGAGGAGGACGAGGGGGGGACGCGGCCGGCTTCCTGTCGGGGCCGTAATTCATCCCAATCCATAAAACAATTAGCGGCCGGCTCCTGATATGGCGGCCCTGTGCGGCTTGATGAATGCATAAATAATTGATCGCGGTGTTTCCGAGCTCGCTCAGCCGCCGCCATTATTTACCGCCTGTCGCCTGTCGTGGCGGGCCGCGTCCCCCCTCCGCCCAGGGCCAGGGGGGCGATTAACGAGGCGATTAGCATAATCCATTGTGATGGATCCTCGCTTCACAATCCGCGGGGACCCCGGCAGGCTCTCGGGGTTTTATGACACAATAACTTCCCATTTGATGAGCAATTAAACCCACAGCCGAGACGGGGACCCAGACGCGGGGACCCAGACGGCCACAGCCGGGGAGCCTCCGGGAGGAGAGAACGGAGGGTCCAGCCTCCGAGCGTCCAGCCTGCTGACCGGGGCTCCTCCAGGGGTGCGGGGAGCTCCCCGGGAAGCCCACAGCCAACCCGGACGTCCTCCTGAAACCTCAGGCCACCAGGTGTCCCCCCAGGTGACGCGGTGACAGGCCACCAGAAGCCTCCAAGCCACCATCTCCTCATGACAACCCTGAGGTCTCTTTTTTGCTCTGTGTCCTCTCTGCAGCCACCTGGACCTGGTTGTGGTTAGATACAAGGTGACCCCCATGAGGTCATGTGGGAAAGGCTCACAGGTGGAAGGATTGGGTTGTGAGAGGTGTAGACCAATAAGTGGATTAACCCACTTGGATGGACTCACTGGGTGGTGACTGCAGCAGGTGGGGTGTGGCTGGAGGAGGGGGTCCCTGGGCTGTGCCTTTGGGGTCTCTGTCCTGTCCCTGGTGAGCAGAGCTCTCTCTGCCCCCTGGTGCCCTGTCCTGAGCTGCTCTCCTCCTCCAGGCCCTGCCGCCATCTTGTTCTGCTCCCCTTGGGCCACAGCCATGGAGTCGGCCACCAGGGACTGGACCTCGGACACCGTGAGCCCCAGGTCAACTTTCCTCTTCATCATGAGCCCATGCTCCAGGGAATGGCCCGTTTCACCTCACTCCAAACAGAAACTCTGTATCCATCCATAAAATATCCCCATTTCTTTCTTTTCCCAGTGTGTTACCTCCATTGGACTTTCTCTTTGCCGATTTGTTTCTCATATAACTGGAGTCACACAGTGTTTGTGCCTCTGTGACAGGCTTATGTCACTAAACATAATACCCTGAAGCTTCATTCCCATCTTTGGCATCTACTAGAACTCCAACCCTTTTCATGGCCATGTAGTATTCCACTGCATAGCTAGATCCCATTTTGTTCATCCACTCATCTGTTGATGGACATTTGGGTTGGTTCCAACTTTGGGCTCCTGTGAAGAGTGCCCCTTTGAGTGTTTGTGTTCTGGCGGGGTCCTGACTTCTTACGGGTTTATTTTTTTTTTTGTTAGTTAGATTTTCATTGCTGTCACAAATTACCTGAGGAAACAAGTTGAAGCGGGGAAGATGAACTTTGGCTAGTGATTCTAGAGGTTCTCTTCCCTACTTGCTGGGCACCATGGCCGCGAGCTGGGGGTGAGGCGGAACGACACGGCGGAAGGGGCTGGTGGAGGAAACAGCTCAGCTCCTGACAACCACGAAGCAGAGAGTGGACTGACGAGCCAGGGACAGGGTATAGTCCCCACAGAGATGCCAGCAAGGACCCACTTCCACCTGTTAGAATTCCTACCACCTTCCAGTGGCCCACAAGTGAGTCCATGAATGGATTAATCCACTCACGAGGTCAGAGCCCGCAGGATCCAATCCCTTCCCCCAGACCCCACCTCTGGACATGGCTGCTCTGGGGACCAAGCCTTCAACCCCACAGCCTTGGGGGACGCTCTGGATTCGGCTGGACTCCGTCTCATTTCTATTTCATTAAGTCGGGACGTGTGATCTGTTCCAGTTTCCGTGGGACCGTGTCGTGTGTCTGACCCCAAATTTCCCCAGCAAATCCGTCTGTCACCCAGTTCTCCTTTGGACAGTTTCGCTTCTTGTTTCATTAGGTGCATTTTTTTCAACAAGGTTTTACTGTCGGCCTCTGAGTCCCCACCCCACAGAGGTGACGGAAACCCGGATGGCGGCCTCTGCTCTCTTCCCGGACGTCGGAGCCAAGGCGCCTGAACCCAAATGCGCGGAGGAACCAAAATCTCAGCCTTTTGAACGTTTTCCATCGGCAAAGCCAAATTAGTCCTCTTGGTGTGGCTCTGCAGCAGGTCAGGCCTCCTGATCTGTCCTCTTCTTGTCCTCGTGGGGAAACAGGATGGGAAGGGACGGAGAGCCAGATGCGTGTGTCCGGGACACGCCCCCGGGGGGCAGTGGGTCCTGGAGGGTCCAGGTTGTCCCATCCGCTAAGGGGACCCCGCTCAGAGCTGTGCTTGCCAAGTGGAGTCCTCTGACCTGCCCTGTCCCTGTGCGGGGACAGTGATGTCTGGTCAGGTCACCACCGGGGCGGGGGATGGTGTGCCTTCAGCTGTCACTCAATTTCCCTGTGATCGAGGAGGAGCAGCCCCGCAAGACGGAGAAGCTCCGTGCGTCTTCCAAAGGGTCCGTCTGTCCCAAGGTGGCCCAGTGGGCAGCCCTCGGGGTTGGGATGCCCGCTGAGTCTGCCGTCGGCGCCCGGAGCCCGTGGCGGGTGCCCAGCTGCGCAGACACAGGCGGGTGTGACGGGGACAACGAGCAGGTCCAGGACTACCCAGCCGGTCAGCCTGTGGTGGTCAGGCTGGCCACGTGGGTTAAAATGTCCATTCTCCTGGACGCACTTTCCCCAGCGTGTCCAGTCCCTGAGGACCCCTGGGCTGCCATGCGGCCCCCCAGCCCCCAAAGCAGGTGAAAGGCACCGAGCAAATAGGGGACATCAAATGTGCCCTGCAGCGTGTCCCCTGCCTTTGGCTACAGAGGAGTCTGTCCTGATCCTGTTGATGGACAGGACCCCCTTACAGACAGGGTGACTGGTTTGGGGGCAGGAGGGTCAGTCCGTACGTCCCTCCCTGCGTGGCCTTGGGGCTCTCGTGCGACGACGGTGGCCCACCACGGGGACCCGCTCTGTCTGCCAACCGCGAGAGCCTGTGACTCAAAAGCCCAGGAAACCCATTAGCGAGCCCTGGGAGCCCCCGGGGACAGGGACACGGGGACTTCAGGACACCGGGTGGGGCCGCAGGGACGGGTCTCCATCTGTCCACCTCCGCGGCCGGGGAGGGTCCTCATTTCTAAAGGGAGCCCCTGGGGACGTGAGAACCGAGATAATTGAGATGGAAAAACGAAATATATGCACAGAGGAGGTGGCATTTAAATAGTGACATCCAGCCAGCAGACAGGGGAGCCCGGGGTGGCCTGGGGACAACAGGTAGCCACAGCCCGCGACTCGGTCTGTGCTATCTGGAGCCCGCGCTGGGGACGGGGACAGAGACGCTGATGTGATTCATTGTTTGTGGGCGGCTCATCTCCCTGATGGATCAGCGGATCCCGTCTGTCCCGCCGCCGCCGCCGCCGTGTGACATCCCGGGGGCTGGGTTTCCCCTGGCTTTTCCTGGGGACTCATTTACATTTCAATCTTGGGCCTCATGAATGCGAGATTCCGGCTGCAAATTAACAATCTCGCGCACCAGCCACCAGAGGAGGTGACATCGGGCGCTGGTCAACTCCCCGGGTCCCCTCTCCCTGTCCCCCGCCCCCTCGGAGCCGCCCAGCTATTGTGCAGGGGACCTGGGCGCCTGGGGGGGGGGGACCCGGGTGAATGACATTACAGAGAAGAGCCCATCCCGAGTGACATGAATTTATTTCTGTCCCCGCCGCCGCCGCCGCAGTCCATTCTCCCGGAATCAGGGGGCTATTTGTCTGGGGACAATTTCGTTCCCATGAAAAATTCAAATGGCCTCGGCTCCAGCGCCCGAGCGCCCAGTGGAGGGAAATTTAATTTGTCTCTCATTTGGGGGCAGCAGGTATCAACAGGAGAAGGATGGGCCGTGGGATCGCGGGGGGCCAGTGCCGCTGTCCCCAACCAGTCTGTCCCTCCCTGAGGGGGAGGGGGTCCCTGCGTCCCACGGAAGGGAGGCCCAGCGGCCTCCACTGGCCCCGCTCGGCGGCCTCCTCTGGAGAGCCCGTCACCTTCAACCAACTCGCGCGGCGGCTGCCAATCACCCGGGAAACCACGTTGCCATCGATCCCCTGTCCCCGTGATTTATGGCTTCATTTTACGGTAATTGAGAATTAGTGCAAAGATTACCCGCGCCTCGATCCGCGCCCCGACCGCACCGATTTGTCAAGGCCCGGCCTCCGACGTGTCAAGACGGGGCCTCCGATGCGGGTTTTATTTATTTTTTCTTTTTTTCTTGTCCCCCCTCCCGACCCCGCCCCTGACACGGGGAAGCCATCTGATTGAATTTGGGGACACCGTGCGAATTAATTTGACGGCAGGGAGATGTGGCCCAGGGCCGGGGGCTGGGGGAGAAGGGGGGTCTCTCTGCGCTGGGAAAAGGCCTCCAAATCCCGGGCCTCGCCTCCTCGCCTCCTGGCCTCGCAGGGGAGGCTCTGCAGATATTGATCCCCCATCGCTTCCAATTGCAGCCCCCGCGCAAGGACGCGGAGCCCGTGTCGGCCCCCAGGAAAACAGCTCGTCGTGCAGGTCCACCCAGGGGCCACGCTGCTGCGCGCCGCTGCGAGCCGCTCAGGTCACCCGGCGGCCTCCAGATGAAGTTTGGGCCGTGGACAGAGCCGTTTGCAAGCGCTGAGTGCCTCTGCCCAGCGCTCGGGAGTCGCTGGCCTCGTAGGTCTGCCCGGATGGACACTGAGGCTATTTGGGACACTCGGAGGCCAAGGAGGGAGGCCGGAGCAGTTTTCACCAGCCTCCGTGAGCAGCCTCTCCTGGTTGCCGCTTTCAAGGGCTGAACAGGCCGGTTACCTCCAGGGTCCTTGGAGACGCAATGGGGGGTGCTCTGCAGCCTCCCGGGGGCGGGAGGCAGACCTCGGTCACTGACACGGAGACACCCACCCATGTCCACTCCGCCGAGTTGATTGACTCACACACATGCTTCAACAGATAGGTCCACGGGACGTCTTCTCGGGCGGGTCCCTAGGTTTCCCCAGCCTGGTCCCTGGGACCCGGTTCCTGGACATTTGTGCCCACGTTCGTTGGGGCCCGGGGGACAGCGAGCTTCTCACACAGCGTCAAACACCCCGAGTCCTCCTTGGCCGCCAGGTGAGGAGTTGGGGATCCAACCCACGCTCTTCACAGGCAGGCATCAGGGCAAGGTCATTGGGAGATATGTCTAAGGACCGGACACGATGTCATCGGGGTGTCACAGCCTGGGGACACTTGGCATGTCCCAAGGGGACCTGGGTGCTCATCTTTGCCGCCTCCTGCTGGGGGCACTGCCCCCCACCGGCACAGGGAGCTCCGCTGCCCACCCTGCTTCCCCGCTGTCCTTGTGAGGGAGTGCCCAGCAGGACACATGGCTCATGCCACCCTGGGTCCCCAACCCTGTGTAACCTGGTGGCTCAGACCAGGTGGCTCTTAGGAGTTCGCGATGTCACCCTGCCTGTCTGCGCCTGCAGGTCCTGGGGCCGGGCGCCATCTTCCTTACCTGCTCCCATGGTGGACGGATGCACGCCCCCCGGCTGCCATTTCCCCTCCTGCCCGTCCCTCATCCGAGACCTTGACGAGGCTCCCTGGGTTTCTAGTCGGGTGGGGCCACTTCCCAGCTTCAGGTCCCCTGTGGCTTCCCAAGTCATTGATAATAAAATGGGGACCGTGAGTGCCTGGTCCTTGTGCCTGACCGTCCACCGGTCTCCCATGGCGCCTTGATCCACCCATGCCTGATTCCCCTCCGTCTGGGTACCGGGGTGTCCACCTGATGGTCCCCTCTCCAGAGGACTTTCTGCGATCTGTCACCCCAAGGAGATCGTCCAGCAGACGTCCACTCCTGCACTGAACCATGACCTCCTGTTCACCGGGTTGTTTGGGGAATGAACTCCCAAGAGCGGGCTGCACCTGACTCCGGGAGGTGCCCAGCGAACCCCTGCTGGGTGACCAACGGGCTCGGGGCTTCACTTCTAGACCCCAATTCCCTTCTGTCTCTGGAAAGGCAAGACCTAGCTGCTGTCCAGGGAAAACTTGACCAAGAGGACTTGGTTCCCCAGCACCCGGTGGCTTTGGGGACTCTGGTGACACTCCCTGAGCACAGGGAGATTTTGTCATCCAGCTTGAAAATGCAAGATGGTGCCATGAGCTGTGGCAACCATGGGGCTGCGACTCCAGCCGTTGGGAATCTGGGGAAGGATGATTGGCAGCCGTGCACCGAGGTTCCCAACCGTCCCAGGGCCTTTGCACGGTCGTCATGGTGGGACCCGGGGAGGACGGGGCACGACTGTGAGACAGGGGAGGACGGATTCCGCCCGGGCAGGCACGGCCTCCACCGCTGATTCGTTTTATTATCAGAAAACCTGTTCCTGATGCGGGTAACGAAATTTGCCAAATGCGATTAGCACCGCGGTCCCCGCACACCCGAGTCTCTCATCGCATTTGCAAGGTCTGCCGCCCCTCATGGGATCCAGAGGGGGCACTCACAGGACAGGGGACCACCACCAACACCGGTGACCCGAAAGGCGTGTCCCGTGTGGCTCGCGGTATGAGTGATACAAGCAGAGCCCGTGTGGGGCCAGGATGTGACAGGAGCCCAGGGTGCCAAGAGGACTCACAGGACCGTTGATGCATTCCGTGGAGTGAATCTTACCCCCCTCCCCGGACGTCACCATGTGCCACCATCCAGGACCCGTGAAGGGACCTCGTGGGGAACAGGGTCTCTGCAGAGGTCGTCAGTGGAGGGTCCTGAGATGGGCTCCTCGTGGGTCAGGGGGCCCTCGTGCCATGGCCGTGTCCTCCCCAGAGACAGAGGAGGGGACACAGACCCAGAGGAGGAGCCCCGTGGAGACGGAGGCAGAGACTGCAGTCAGGGGCCACCAGCCCAGGGCCACCGGGTGCTGAATACGGACTCTCCAGAAAGCCCCAACCCTGTTTTGGGTCCCTGGCTCCTGGTCCCCATTTGGGGAGTGTGCGTGACCCCGAAAAATGCCATCAGGGTGAGCAGAGGAGGCTCTCTGAGCCCGGTCGGGGGCCCTCGGTGGTCAGCCTCTGGGGGTGCACAGGGACAGGGCGTCCGGCGTCCAGCGTGGCATCGCAGGGCTCAGGCAGCCGCCGAGGGGAGGGCTGTGAGCGGAACCCAAGGATTTTTCCAGAAACAATCGGGGCTTTGTGTGTCTCTCGGAGGCTCTTTGCCGGGAGGTTGGCTGTGGTCAGTTTCTGCATCGTGTAGCTCCGGGCGGCTCTGGACGTCCTGCAAGAAACCGCAGCCTCCAAGACAAATGACCCTCTTCCCCGCCAGGGGGGAAATATATATATATACACTAGGGCTCTGGGTCGCTTTTCTTGCCTTCAGTAAAAGGCTCCTTCTTCCCCCGAAGGTGGGAGAAAGCCGATACTGTCACACCTTATTTGGGGTCCCCGGGTAAGCCGAGACCGTCTCCTCGGCATCACAGTGCATCCCCCTCCCCGGGATGAGCCTCCGCATCCCGAAGCCGGGTCCTCGGCTGGTTTTCATTATGGGCTCTCGGAAAAAAAAAAAAAAGAATAAAGAAGAAGAAGAAGAAGAAGAAACGGTGTTCCCGCGGGTTATTTATGGGCCTGCGGACTGTAATGGCTGCGATGATTAATACCGAATTTCTGAATTTATTCTAAAAAGGCGCTTCATAAATATTGAACAGCGCTATTATCTGTAGGTATCTCCATTTATTTTATTAAAATGGAAATTCAGAAATCATCAATAAAAGGACACGGTGCCTTCGGAGCCGGCCCCCGAGAAGGCAGCGCCGGGGTCTCGCTCTCTCTTTAACCCTCCCGCGGTCGGGAAGCCCTGTCCGCGCTCACCTGAGTTTGGGGGAAATGGGTTTGGGGGAAATGCCCCTCTGGGCTCCCCTCTCGGGATCGATGAGCAATCAGATCGATAAGTGCAGGTGAACGGCGGTCTTCAGAGCGAGCCCGGCTTTGACTTTAATTTTCCACGCGGGAGGAAGGATCCGCGGGTCTCCATGGCCCGCTTGGCCCCCCACTCACACCTCATTGGAGCCTGTTTTACTTGGACCACGGCCCTCGGAAAAGGTTGTAGCTTTGACTGACAAAAATCACGCTAATCCTCTCCGCGGGGCTGAGCCGGAGGCCGGGGTGATCTTTAGCTCTTCTAATGAGGACCTGCAGGAAGGTTCCAGAAGGCTGTGACCCCGTGGCGGCCTCCCCATCAGACGCGGAGGGCTGGGTGTGTCTCAAAGCACAGCCCACGGGTGGCCACCGGGGAAAACCAAAGCCCACCCTGAAACCCTGAGCCAGGAGCAGGAGGTGGTTCGAGTCTGGAGTCCAGTAGAAAGCCCGGGGCCAAGCATTTATTGAGCAACCACTGCATACCACACTCTTTACGATGGACCCAATGGACTCAAAGCAAGATGGTGTCCACTCTTCGCACACCGTCGTCTGGTGGAGGGAACACCCTGATAACCTCCTCTCTTGGAGCCTTAAAGGGTAGCGTGACCCTTCTTTGGTCCATGGACAGGCAGGAACGGAGAGACCCGGCTATTCCTACTCTCAAATCCAATATGGTCCCAGGACATGGTTTCTGCCTCTGAATCCTGTCACCTCTCGGTGATCTTGGCCACGCGGAGTCTGATGATCGTGACATCATGGGGAGAGGAGAGGGAAGGCACCAAAGTGGGCCCAGGACCCTGGAATGGCCGTGGTCAGCAGCAGTTATGGCCCCATTAAGGGAGGGACCGAGGGGAATTCAGAGGACCCCGTGCAAAGAATCCTTCACAGGAGCCAACGGGGGACCAGTTGGCCAGAGGACGGTGGAGGATGAATACCCTGCCTCAGCCCTTCCAGAATTCTCCTGGTGTCCTAATGGGTCCAATATGTCCAGGCTGGTGGACAAAGGGCCCCGTTGATGCAGTTGTTCAGAGCAGGTCCCTGGGCACATGGCCAAGGGGAGACAGGTAGAGTGCGAATCCAGGGGCAGATGGAAATGTCCAGCCCAATGTGTGGAAAGTCACTAACCAGGGCAGGAAACCAGGCAGGGCAAGGGACAGATGTCACCTACCTGGACAGAACCTGGTGTGTGTCCACTGGGGGAGGAAACACGAGGCTGGACGCTTCTGTGGACGAGCCGCCAACCGGCTCTGTGACCACAAGTGGGCCAAGTAAGGGGTCAAGATGGCGCCTGTATCATGACACTGAGAAGTGTCACAAAACACTCGGTGGGTTCTGGTCCTGGTCACGGTCACAGGTGTTCTTGGGTGTGATGGCCTGAGTGTTGGTGTCCCTTTTCCAATGCATATAAGGGAGTGGTGCACCCCAAGGTGCTGGTGTTGGAAGATGGGGGCTCTGGAAGGTGCCGGGGGTCAAGGAATGGGGTAAATGTCCTTATAAGAGACCGAGAGGGCTCTCGGCTCCTTCCACCATGGGGAGAAAAGTCCTGAGATAATCAACTCTTAAAAAGACGAAAGGTCTATTTCAGCTCACGGTTGTGGACGTTCTGGTCCACGATCCATCGAGCCTGTTGCTTTGGGTCTAAGGCAACAGAGAACATCATGGAGGGCGCTTATGGGAATGACCAGGGGAAAGAGGAAGAGCCGGGGGTCCCAGAATCCCCTCCCAGGGCATGGTCCTCATGACCGGAAGACCTCCTGTTAGGCTGTACCCCTAAAGGTTCCTCCACCTCCCAGCGTCAACACGGGGCTGGGATCAAGCCCCCCACATTGGGGGACATTCGAGACCCAACCCTAGCAGATGGGGTCTGCGGGAAGCCATGGGATTATCAGGTGAATCATGGGATTTGGGGTCCTGCTGCTTGACTTGAGCTAATGGGGTCACACCCACGTCGCTCCCCTGTTTCATCTCCAAGGCTGCCCCAAATTCCAAAGCCACACCCTATACACTGAGCATCTTGGGGAGTCCACGATTGTCATTGAAAACCACGTGGGGACCCTCATTTTGCAGAACGGGGGAGCTCGAGGGCAGTCTCGGGGCAAAGGACCCTAGAAAACCTTGGGTGGACAGAAAGGTCCATATGGAGGTGAGCATTTTGGTGGAGGAGGTGCCTGGATTATTTCAGATCCCAAACCACGTTTTTTCCCCCCATATAGGAAAGATGGAGAGCCTTGGAGAGAAACCAGAGAGCAGACACCGTGCACGGGCACCGAGCCTTCTCAGGTAGCGCAGGAGTTAAAATAAATAATAATAATAATGTTCTCGGGCCAAAGGGACCTTCTTCTTCTTCTCCTTCCCCCCGCCCAACCCCCCGAATATCCTGGGGGAAGTGGAGGATTGGGCATCGTCAAAGACTTCAGGGTTTTATTGAGTCAGAAAATCAATAATTACGGCACCCGGGCGGCAGATGAGATGAGTTATTAGAATACTGTTGAGATGATCCGCAAAGAGTCTCCTGGATGCAGAAAATGAGATTATCAGCTCCCAGGGCTTTGAATGGCTGCTCGGCGGCCCTCGGCCAGGACATTAATTGGGGCTTCCCAGCGTCTCTCTGTCCTCAGAAGTCGCTCCCCACATGTCTCCCTCAGGGTCCCCTCAGATTTTCCAAAACTCCACCCTCCCCTCTTACAGAATTCTATTTTTTTTTTTTTAGCGGAAAGGGAAGACTTGCATATTTCTCGTGTATTTCCCCAATAGATTGAAGAAATGATACATTATGAGGTGAAAGTCACAAAACATAAAATTGGCTATGGTGACATTCAGGACATGCACCATGCAGCCATCTGATTGGGCCACCGTGAGAAAATCCCACTGTCTGGGTGATTTTTAAAGAGATTCTTGCTGTGGAGGCTGCAGCCCGAGGTCCAGGCGGGGCCAACCGGAGTCAGCTGAGGCTGCTTCCTGCTCCCAGAGGCGCCTTCTCCTGGGTCCTCCATGTGGACGGGCAGGGGGCTCTCGAGTCTCTCTGAGAAGGACCCTCATCCCCTTCATGGGCTGCACTCCATGAGTTCAGCCCTCCCAGAGCCCCCCCTCCACACCAGCACCTGGCTGAGGGGTCCACACACCGCCTTTGACTCGTGTGGTTGCAGGAGGCTCAAGCTGCCATATTGGTTTGGGGCATTGGCTACAGGAGGTTCCTGCTGCCATTTTTGTTCAGGGCATCTATTTGGTGAGGTTCCTGCCGCCATGTTGGGTTGGGGCATCTATCACATGAGGTTCAGGCTGCCATATTGGTTCAGGGAATTCCGAGATCACTGGGCCCTTTTTGAGGTTGAAAGGCCAGAGGAATGGAACTGCGCCCTTTAGCTTTCAGAGTCGGGGGTGCGTCTGCCAAGGGCACCCACCCGAGGGCCCCTGGCACGGCCAACATCAAGGGGTTGTGCCCCGTGGCTACTGGAGGGGTCTGGTACCTCCTGATGGTCCATTAGGGCCCCTTAAATGATTGACAGCTAATGCTCCGAGCTCTGCGGCTGCAGCCCGAGGTCCAGGTGGGGCCGACCGGGGTCAGCTGAGGCCGCTTCCTGCTCCCAGAGGCGCCTTCTGCTGGGTCTTCCATGGTGGAAGGGCAGGGGGCTCTTGGGGTCCCTCTTATAAGGACCCTGGTCCCCTTCGTGGGCTGCACCTGGAAGCTCAGCCCTCCCAGAGCCCCCGTCCACACCAGCACGGGGTGAGGATTTGAACAGATGAATTTCAAGGGCACCCAAGGTTGGTTTGACCCAAGCCAATGAGCATTCAGTGAGTTCTTTAGAGGGTCTCCTCTTGGTTTTCTTCCATTTTTCCGACTGCCCTCGACGGCACATGCATCTTCCCAGCTGTTTGTAAAGTTGGCCCAATCAGAACCTTGGTCTTGCTATAAAGTGATACTTCTGGGACCCCAGGGAATGGAGACCTGCGTTACCAGATGCAGGTTGGAGGTCGTGACCGACTCTTGGGGCTGTTATCATAGAAGAGCACAGACCTGGTGGCCCGAGCAATGCACAGTGCTCCCAGATCGGAGGCTGGAATGTGAGGCCAGGGTGCTGGCCCTTCTCCCTTCCTGGTGAGGTGGCTTTCTGTTTTGCCAATGGCGGCTTCTTGCTGGACTCCCAGTTGGGGAGGGAGGGAGAGAGAATGGAAGGCAGTCCTCCGTTGTTCCGTCTTTTAGGGACACTTAATGGCATCTGGGCCTCCACCCTTTGACCTCACATAAACCCTAATCATGCACCAAGGTTCCCTCCTGCTCATACCATCGCACGGGGAGTTAGAGATTCAGCATGTGGACAGTTATGGCCACCCCAACTTGAGTCTGCCGTCCATCTTCTACCCATCCTTCCATCCACCCACTTACTTGTGTATTAATTGGATATCTCTGCAGTACTTAGTACTAAGTACATAGTACTTAGATACAGTACTATGAAATCACTTAGCTCTTAGCAGGAAACCAGAGTTTCTGGCGGCGTCTACTTAGGAATGAAAGATAATTGTCACCTGAGACATGTTCATGGAAGAGTTGATAAGCAAAGGGATCCTGGGGACTGTGTGGGTTGGCTTTCCGTAGCTGTGATCAAACAGGGGACACTAAACAACTTAAAAGGAAAAAAGGTTTTTTGGTTCATGGTTTCAGAGGTTCAGAACATGGTTGGCTGGCTCTGTTCATCTGGGTCTGAGGTGAGACAGAACCAAGCCTTCAACTCAGGAGCCCTTGAGGGATATCCCGGATCCAACCCATGAGAAGGGCCCAGAATAGGAATTTGGACATTTGGATTTGGAATCACGGTACTGTGACATGTCTCCACTTGTCCATCCAGGCTACTTGTCCAAGAAGGTGTAGATGAAGATTCCTGTGGTCAACGTGGACAAGGGACTTGTGTTAATCGGCTTTCCGTTACTGTAACAAATATCTGAGGAAAGCTGATTATGAAGTGAAAAATATGTTTTGTATAACATTTTTGGAGATTTCAGCCCATGATCAACTGGCGCTGTTGATTTTTTAGGGTGTGTGGTAGTGCTGTGAATTACTTAGCCCCGATGATGCAGGACTATGAAATTACTTAGCTCTAATAATTCAAGGCTACAGAGTTACTTAGCTCTGATGATCCAGTACTATAAAATTACTTAGCCCCAATGATGCAGTACTATGAAATTACCTAGCCTGAATGATGCAGGACTATGAAATTACTTAGTCCCAATGATGCAGGACTATGAAATAACTTAGCCTGAATGATGCAGTACTATGAGATTACTTAGCATCAATGATACAGTACTATGAAAGTACTTAGCCCCAATGATGCAGTACTATGAAATTACTTAGCATCAATGATACAGTACTATGAAATTACTTAGGTCTAATGATTCAATGCTGTAGAGTTACTTAGCTTTGATGATCCAGTACTATAAAGTTACTTAGCAAAAAAGATGCAGTACTATGAAATTACCTACCTTGAATGATGCAGGACTATGAAACTACTTAGCCTTAATTATGTAAGACTCTGAAATTACTTTGCCCCAGTGATGTAATGTTGTGGAATGACTTAGCTCCTATGACACAGTACTATGAAATTACTTAGTTCCTGTGATGCAGTACTATAGAGTTACTTAGCCCAAAAGATGCAGTACTATGAAATTACTTAGCCCCAATGAAGCAATGCTATTGAATTACTTAGATCCCATGATACAGTACTATGAAATTACTTAGCTCCTATGATGCAGTACTATAGAGTACTTAGCCCAAAAGATGCAGTACTATGAAACCACTTAGCCTTGATTATGCAGAACTCTGCAATGGCTTAGCCACAGTGAGGCGATGCTATGGAACTACTTAGCTCCCGTGACACAGTACTATGGAATTACTTAGCTCCTGTGACACAGTACTATGGGATTACTCAGCTCTGAGGATGCAGTACAGTGGAATTAGTCATCGATGACTCTCATGTCTCCTGCTGTGAGCAAGGCCCCGGGAAGAGGGAGCCCCACCTGGCTACCTTTTGTGTCCCTCCAGCCTGCTAAGAATCCACTGTGACCTTACAGGGCGACATCCGTGTGGTGACACATCTCTGAAGAGACCCTTTTAGTGAACTGGCACGTGATAACGCCATCCCGACGTCCTCTCTGAGTAAGTTTCACTGGGGACAGTCACGCTCCTCCTGAAAAAGCCGATTTGCTGTGGGGAGCACCTTGCAACCGGTGTTTCGGAGATGCAAACAAACAAAGAAATCCTTTTACCAAAAAAAAAAAAAAAAAAACAACCCTGCGTTCTCTAATTTGGTTTTAGAAAATTAGATACTTGGAATTTTGCATAAGATAACTGTATTAGGGGGATGCAATTTGGTCCGGGTTGCTAGCTGGAGTGCGGGAGGATCCTTAATAAAAAGTGTCAGTTAAATTGAAAATACAGCTTGGGTAATTAAATTTAATTGGATCTTGTCACTTTAGATCCTCTTCGTTTTGCAGGGTTTCTGCACAATTGTAGTCTCTGGTTTGCTAATTTCTTTATTGCAAGCTGCTGCGGAACCTGACCCTCCTCTAATAAAGTGAGACCTTGCTTTTTGCCGGGGCTCTGAACCACGACGGTTGTGGCACACAAAGACAAGGCGCTGGAATCACCCGGGGGCTTGTTCACTGTTAGTCTCAGCTGCGTCCGGGTGGCAGTCCTCGGCCGCATGGAAATCTCAGTCCTGCCAGAAGACGCTGAGCTCATCTTTCAGGAGGTCTGAGCATCTGGCAGGTGACATAACAGCTACAGAGGTCCCTTCTGGGTCTGTTGTAGCCTCCTGTCCAGCGAGGACCCCATGGGAGCGTATGAGTTTCTCATTGCCGCTGTAACAAGTGGCTACCAATATGGCGGCCGGAAACAGCACCTACTGATTGCCCGACAGTTCTGGAGGTCAGGACTCTCGGATGAGTCTCTCAGGGTTAAAAAATCCTGATTTCTACTGGGAGGGATCGTTGAGATCTGTTTCCTTGGCTTCTCTGGAGGCCAAGAAGGCCTCGAATCTCCCTCTGCCTTCAGCTGGCATGGACGCTGTGATTCTGGGGGGTCCACCTGGGTCGCCCTGGATTCTCTCTCCATCTCAAGATCCTCATCTCGGGGACATCTTCAAAGTCCCCTTTGCTGTGTGAGGTCACATGCTTGAAACTCGGGGGCATGGGAGTCGGCAGGATTTGGGGTGGCTTCCGTGGTTTGAATATGGTCTGTTTCCCCAAAAAAACTCATGTTGGAGCTTAGCCAAGGTCCTCAGGTTGGAATTGAGTCCCGTTGAAAGGTGTGAATAGGGTAGAGACTGGACCTGACTGTGGCATGCAGAGGAGGGGCCTAAGGTGATAGGGATTAGCGAGTGTTAGTAGGGATTAGGGTGCAGCTCCCATATTCAAAACCCCGGCTCTCTAAGAAGGACAGACATAATCCATGCAGGGTCCCTCTCTGATTTTTGCTATGTGATGCCCTGGGCCACTTCAGGACTCTGCTAGCAAGATGGCTGTGCTCAGATAGGGTCCTCAATCTTGGACAGGAAACTTTTCTTTATAAAGACATCCGCTCTCAGATATTTCTTTCTCGTCATTAAAACGGAGAATATAGGAGTCACGTTTCAGGAAACCATCGATAGTGTAAAATCACAGTTAGTTTAGGTCTTATTGAATGTTCTGCCACTGTAACAAAGTACCTGAGATGATCAATTTAGAAAGACGAAAGGTTCATTTGGGAACATGATGCTAGCCCCTGGTTGGTTGGCCCCATTGCTTAGGGGAGGCTGTGGGAGGCAGCACATCATGGAAGGAGAGAAGTAATGGTGACCTCATGGCCAAAAAGACAAAGACAAGAGGAGGAGACTCGAGTCCCACAGTCACCTTCAGGGCCACACCTCCAATAACCTAAAGACCTCCCGCTAAGCCCCACCTCTTAAAAGTTCCTCCACGTCCCCATAGCACCACCCTGGGCACAAATTCTTTAACACCTGGGACAGTGGGGGACATTCCACATCCCAACCATTGCAATGAGAAAATGGCTGCAGAAGTGGACAGGCTGCCTACTCTTCATCCACCAGCCAGATGGGCCCCGGCTGCTCTCGCCTACTGGCCACCCACACCTGCATTTCCCTCTTGGAGCCAAAGGGATTCCACGTCCTTCCTACAGCTGACCAGTGGGGAATCCAGAAGGCAAGAATCCTTCACCCTCGAAGGAATGATTTGGATACACATCGAAGCCACTGTTAACTCATGGGTCCCCATTAACTCGTGGGTCTCCGGCTCCTGCTGTCTTATAGGGGACCCTGACTGAGGCCTGAGCTAGGTGAGGTCTGCTGGACTTCCCTGGATGGCCAACGATAGGCTCTCTTCAGCCTCGGTTTCCCTGTTTATTAAACATGACCAGGGACAGGGTATAGTCCCTCCATCCAGGGACAGGGTATAGTCCCCACAGCCAGGGACAGGGTATAGTCCCTCCATCCAGGGACAGGGTATAGTCCTACAGCCAGGGACAGGGTATAGTCCCCATGGCCAGGGACAGGGTATAGTCCCCACGGCCAGGGACAGGGTGTAGTCCCCACAGCCTCCGTTGTCTTATTTTCTCCAACGAAGTCCCACCTCCCACACCTTCTGCCATCTCTCAATGGTCCATTCAGGTATGAATCCATCAATGGATTGACCCGTGGACAAGGTCGGAGTCCTCATGATACGATCCCTGTCCCCCAACCCCCCCTGTGGACATTGCTGCATCGGGGACCAAGCCTCCAACACGGGAGCCTTTGGGGAACATTCTGGGTCCAAGTCCCTCATGACAGAGGGGCCCAGGGGCTGTTGTCCACCACGGGGCAGGAGCTTAGGCATCTACGAGCCTAGCCATATTTGTGTTTATGCAATCAGTACTTAGCCCGAAAGGCTGCCCCGGGTGTAGGACTGGTCCTCATGGGCATTTCCACACAGGTGGATGACCATTGTACCCTCCCCAGGATGCAGAGGAACTGTCCAACAGAAGGGACCAGTGGCCCCCAGGACAGAGCTCCAAGGAGCTTCCCATGCAGAGCGCTGCATTCCGGCCAAGCCAGCAGGTCACCACTTGCACGAGGAAGGACAGATGGTGGGCTTGCTGGACACGTCCCCTTGGGGCTCTTCTTGAGCAGGCATTAGTTGACCATTTGTCCCGTCTGATGGTCTGTGGTCACTTGGAACACTGGCCCCAAATCCCAGGAGCTTGTCAGATGTGAAGGGCAGATGGGGGCAGCTTCTTTGCTTCTAGAAAGTTCTCTGGGTGTAACCCGTACTCTTAGTCCTTTTCCCCATGATGGAGGAGAGTTCCGGAAATCCTCATTCCCCCAAATACAGCATGAAGGTCACCTCAAGGTCCCCTTCCTGCGTGAGAAACTGTACCCATATTCGGTGATGTGATCCTCGTCTTCCAGTTACAGTAACGGGTCCCTTGATTGCAGGGCTGGGATTTGGGTAAACGGTGCCTCCAGGTCCTAGATGACCCTGTCCTTCTTCTCTGTAAATGGTCGGGTCATCCTAGACACAGGGTCCCCACAGGGCTACGCAGAGATGCCTAGGGATGCGGTGGATGGGAACGGGCTTCAAAATGCCTACACCAGGAGGTCCAGAGATCTCTGAGCACCAGGAGGTCCTGAGGTCCCTGAGCATTGGACGGAGGGGACTCTCCGCGTCAGAGGGTCCTGGGGTCTCTCTCTGAGCACCAGGAGCTCCCGAGGTCTCTGTCCAGGGTCAGCGTGGGACCCCTGCCCTCCCTGAGCGGCGGGCATGAGGAGACGCCTCCCGAGCTCAGCCAGGTGGGGCTGAGCGGGTCTCCTCGCTGCCCAGAGGTCACCTGGGCCTCACTGAAGCCCTCCCCGCCCTCCTGGGATGTGTCCACTCCGACTCCTCCTCACCCTGCACCCGACGGTGGCCTCAGGATACAAGGACAGGGAGCCAGGCGATGGCCAAGGCCCTGCAGAGTGCTGTTCCCACGGGTTCCTCTTGGTCACCTCCACTGTCGACCACCGTCCTCAAATCAGGTGCCCGGAGACCAGCCTCCTGGGACTCCTGCGCAGAGACATGCTCCGGGGGAAGTGACAAGGACCTGGGGTCAGCTCCAGAGCTCGGGGCTGTGCTGGGGTCTCTCTCAGCCTTCCCAGGTGGCTCCCATTTCATGGGGACATTCCCTGGTGGCCACGTCTGTGGACCCGGGGAGTCTCCGTGCTCATCCGGGCTTCTTTCCCTGGAGTGACATCAGGGAGCTGTTGGTGACGGGCTTGCGTGTCCCGCCCCCGTGCAAACCCCTGTAATTCGTGGAGGGTCTCGAGTTTCATCCTGCACGTTCCCCACCGATATCCTCAATCGTCAGTCAAAAGACATCCCCTTCATAGTAAAATATGCAGATGGCTTTGGAGGTCCCCAAACCGGAGGTGTCTTCGCAACGGCAAACGGGATCGAGCAAGGGACCGACCTTAAAGGGTAGGTGGTTTCCGGAGCTCGTGCAGAAATGTGGGACCCTGTGCAATGAGGATTCACGGGAGTTGTCCCAAGAGGGAATGACCCATCCATCCGTGTCCCTCTGGAGCACATGTGTAAGTCCCAACTCTGGGTAATTGTGAGTGAGACATCGTGGGGAAACTGAGTCTCTGCAGAGGTCACTAGTGGAGGGTCTTGAGATGGGCTCCTCCTGGGTCAGGTGGCCCTCGTGCAATGGCCGTGTCCTCCCAAGAGACAGAGGAGGGGACACAGACCCAGAGGAACAGCCCGTGGAGACGGAGGCAGAGACTGCAGTGAGTGGCCACCCGCCCAGGGCCACCTGGAGCCCAGGAGCTGGACAGGCAGGAGGAGCCTCCCTGGAGGCTGTGCAGGGAGGTCAGCCTGGGACCCTGGGATCTGAGACTTGGACTCTCCAGGGCTGGACGGGTTAACAGGGTGTTGTTGGCCACTTTGCTCCAAAGGGCTCCCTACTGCTGACTTTTGCTGGCTACGTCTGTGAGGGCATTTCAGCATGAAGGAGAGGAGCCTGAGGTCTCAGAGGACCTCTGTGCCAGCCGTCTCCAGGAGAACATGGTGACTTAGCCACCAACCCTCCTCAGCATCACCTCCTGGCACCATGAGGGTCCCAGCCATTCCCAGAAACCAGACTCGTGCCTTAAACGTCCTGCAGAGTGTTGGATGCTTGGGGTGACCAGGCTGCCCGGGACTCGGGGACAACAGGGACGTCTTGTTCCCCTGTGGAGACTTGAAACACGACCTATTGACTGGCCACCAACCTTGCAGAGTGGAGAGAGGCTGCTTGGATGAACTTTCCCTGAAAGAAAAAGTCTTTGGCGATTGGAGCTGACCCACGGGTCCACTGCGGCTCCTTTGTATCCCTCTGCGCCCGCTGGACGTGCATTCCCTGAAGGACTGTTGAGATTCACGTTGGAGCGGATGTTCATGCTTTGATCTGTCGGTAGGAAAATGGGCCAGTGAGTTACTGGGGACACAGACAGACACACAATAGACTCTTGGTGGCTCTGGACATGGGTCTCTAGAGCAGGAGTCTCACAGGTGCCACCAACAGCTCTCAGCCTGTGGTCAGTCACCCCCCTGCAGAGTCCTTCTTACGTTCGTTGCTGACCTCTGCCCTGTGTCCTGTTCCTGGTGGGTGGACGGATGGGTGGATGGGTGGATGGGTCAGTGGGTGGACAGATGGGTGGATGGATGGATAGAGATAGGCAATATATGGGTAGATAAATATATGGCAGACAGATAAATGGATGGATGGATGGTCTACGCACATATAGTTACACAAAAGTGATAAAATATAGAGCTCGATGATAGATGATAAATTGACTAAATATATTGATTGATAGGTATTGATAAATACATGTGCATAGACAGTAGATAAGGTCGACTGTACAGTAGGTAGTAGATGATCAATGAATGCAGATAGATACATACAGATGGAAGGTGGATTGAGGAAACACATAGATCATAGATTAGCTACTAGATTTGATGGATTGATAAGTATAGGTAGATAGAAATAGCTGATAGACATAGCAATCGATGGATGGATGATATCGATAGAAAGAGAACAGATTGGATGTGTAGTCATGATTGAACCACTGGATACATATACAGACAGGAAAAATGATAGATACACAAAGGGACAGATCTGGGATAGATAATTGATAGATAATAGCTAGTGGATTCATGTGGGTACCTAGATATTGATAGGTAAGAGATTGATTAGATGGATGATAGATAGAAGAGAGGGAGAGAGAAAGAAAGAAAAATAGAAAAATAGGTAGAAATAGGTGCTCATCCCCCAAATCCTGGACCTCATCCCCCAAATCCTGGACCTCACCCCCGTGCACTGGGCGCCAGGCTCTTCGGGGTGATGTTTATGAGATCAAAGTCCCTGACCTGGCTTCTGGGGCGGGTCGGGGTCGGGAGCAGGTGCGGGTGATAGGCTGCTGCGTTATCAGGTCCGACAGGCGGGGTGGGCGCGTCCATTTTCAGGCAGGAATTAAAGCCCGGCCGAGGGCCCTTCTCCTGCGGAGCGAGCGCATGGAAGAGACTCTGATGACAGATGAAAGCATCTTGAATTGTCGTGTTTGGTGGGTGCATCGCTGCAGCGCGGGGGGCCGCATCCCGTTCATCATTGATGGGCTTGGAGGACGCTGCCGGCCCCCTCCCGCTCCTCGGCAGGGAGGCAGGAATTCGGTTCTTGGACTCCCCAGGACTCCGCAGGACTCCAATGCAGACTTCTCCAAGTTGACTTCATCTGTGTCCCTTCTTACTGCTGCGTCCATTCTGTCCCAACACGTGACCCTTCTTCCCCAATGACCATTCTCCGTTGGTAGCCGAGGGGACGAATAATGTTCCCAAGAAAGTGACCCCCGTCCAGATCCCTGGAACCAGAGTCTGTTCATTTTCTGCAGTGGACCTCGAGGGGACACGGGGTCTCTGCAGAGGTCATTAGTGGAGGGTCCTGAGATGGGCTCCTCCTGGGTCAGGGGGCCCTCGTGCCATGGCCGTGTCCTCCCCAGAGACAGAGGAGGGGACACAGACCCAGAGGACGAACCCCGTGGAGACGGAGGCAGAGACTGCAGTGAGGGGCCACCAGCCCAGGGCCACCTGGAGCCCAGGAGCTGGACAGGCAGGAGGAGCCCCCTGGAGGCTGTGGACACAGCTCAGCCTGGGTCACCTACATCTGTGACGTCTGGTCTCCGGGGTGGGAGGGATTGTGGTCATTTTACGCTCCTACTTTTTACTGGTTTATTACAGCAGCTGGCCATGTGGCCACCCGCGTCCACCTTCAACACTCTCCTACTGATGGTTGGATCCAGTCTTCCCTGTTCCTCTGGATGCCATCTGTCCTCACGTCCATGTCTCCACTTCCTTCCACAGCAGGTCCAGCACCCACTGACCTGTCTCCCACTTCCTGGGCAGGTTCTCCTCCCAAACATCTCTGGCCGGTGGACTCTCATCTTCCTGGAATTCTGGGTGCTCCTCGTCTACACCACCTGCTGCCCATCCTCGAAGACCAAATGGGCAGTAGTATCCTTCTGGGGAGCCATATGGCCCTCCTTTCCGTGCAGAATTATTGATAGGTTTATCAGTGGTCATCGCTGATCATCAGCAAGTGCCCAGCAGGTCCCAGAGAAGGACGGCCGACCCTTGAAGCTGACTTTGAGTACAAAACGTCTAATTTGCTAATGTGAAGTGTACTTATATCCCCAAAGGCTCCTTACGGGGGGCCTGGTCACCCCGCGGCTTTAGGTTGAAAGAAAACGCACCCTTCTTGCACTGGAGGTTGGGGGTACATTCAGCCACAGGGGACATGGAACATTTCTTTAAAAAAAAAAAACATTTTATTTATGAATTTGTAAATTTTTTGATTTATTCTAATTCTACATGATGGTGGACTGCACTTGGACATGTCCTACGTAGATGGAGTTTGGTTTTGGGGGGACTGGCTTATGTCACTTAGCATGATAGTCTCCAGCTCCGTCCATTTACCTACAAATACCATCCTTCCATTCTTCTTCATGGCTGAGTAATATTCCATTGTGTAGATATACCACAGTTTCTTTATCCGTTCATCTGTTGAAGGGCACCTAGGTTGGGTCCATTGCTTGGTTATTGGGAATTGAGCTGCTACAAATATGGACGTGGCTAAGTAAAATGCTGGGGATCCCAAGTATAAATCATCAAGCTTTTTAAAAAAAATAATCGGTCATTTTACGTGTTTGGGACCCGGTGTCCTTTGGGGTGATAACAATGTTCTGGAACTCGAGAGAGGGGCTGGGCTTCCCAATATGGCGAATTTAGTCAGTGGCTCAATGTCCCTGTTTTAATTGGGTCTGGAGAGTCCTGTAAAGGTTCCTGGGTTGAAGGCTTGATCCCCAACACAGCAATGTTCAGAGGTGGGACTCTTGGGGACCAACTGCATCCTGGGGTTCTAATCCCCTCAATGGATTAATCCATTTATGGATTTGTAGTTGGATGGTCCACTGGGAGCTGGTGGAAGCCACAGGAGACGAGGGCTAATTTTGGGCAGTACCTCATGGGGTGGGGAGCTCATGGGCTGGGGGACTGTACCATGTCCCTGGCTCTTTGTCGTCTCTTCGCTGCCCAACTTGCATGGACCGGGCATCTTGAGTCCACCACCCCTCCCACCATGGAGCTCTGCTTCGCTCAGACCCACGGCCGTGGACCCAGCTGCCCTGGACGGGGATCTCTGAAACCCTGAGCCAGAATACGCCTTTCCTCCTTGACATGGATTTCCTCTGGCATTTGGTCACAGTAACAGAAATCTCCACGACGCAGCCCCCTGTGGAAAGTAGGGTGTGACCTTGGACCTTGGCCCTCCCTGTTCTGCATGGAGAGGTCTGTTGGCCTCCGTGTCTTCCTCTTTTCCTTCTCAAGGAAAACTTGACCTGGGGCTCATGGTGTCCGAGGTCCAGTCCCTGGTGGCCGACTCCATGGCTCTGGCCCAAGGGGAGCAGAACAAGATGGCGGCAGGGCCTGGAGGAGGAGAGCAGCTCAGGACAGGGCACCAGGGAGCAGAGAGAGCTCTGCTCACCAGGGACAGGACAGAGATCCCTTTGACCCACTTTCTTTGGCTCCTGTGGGGTTGGGGGGCTTGGTCACCTCCCTGTCTTCCTGCTGTCCAGGTTGGGGGTCCCTTGGTTGGATCTTGGGGTGCTGAGCTGGACCTTGGTGGAGTGTGGCCTCTGGTGGCATATTTCCAATGTGTGGCAGAGGAGGCACCTCCCCCGAATCCCCCTGGGCACAGACTCTTTCAAGAGGGGTCCCCTTGTCCATTGGGGTTTTAGTTAACCACTTCTGGGGTCACCAATGTTGCTGGTCATTGGCCCTGAAAGCAACGCAGGCTGTTAATGGTGAGAGACGGGGGTCCCCTGCCTTGTCCCCTCCAATCCTGAAGGCACTGGACCCCGGCTCCTGCAAAGTGACCACGCAGGGGTCATGCACGGCGCTCCCCAGGCAGGTGCCCGCTGCCCCTCCGGGGTGGACGCGGCCCGGAGCCCCCGCCTCTCCTGGGGACCCCGGGCGGGCTGCGGGGGACTCCGGGCGAAGGCGGCTGCTCCACCCCATTCCCATTCCGTCCCTGACGCGCCCCTCGTCCCCCTGACTTGTAATTTGACAGTGACAAAGCGCTCCGCCGCGATTTTAAATTTCATAATTTTAATCTGTCAAGGCTGACATTTAATTAGTGCCCTCCTAACCCGCGCACGTGCGCGCCCAGGGCCGCGGGGCTCTGCCTTGGGGAAAAGAAAAGGTTTTTTTTTCCCGTCCCCCCCCCCCCCCGCCGCCGTCCCCCGTGGAAGGGCGGTTAATAAATATGTGCATAAACTGCGCGCAGAGGGCGAGACCCACGCGGTTCATAAGATCGGAAGCGCCGCTGCACTGCATTACGGCTGCTGAACCGGGGCCGTCCTCGAGGGTGGGACGTTCGCTGGAGACATAAAACAGGGGGCTGTCGGGCACCGGGCTGGAGGGGCAGCGGTCACCTGGACCTACTCTGGGGCCACTGGCACCTTGCAGGACCCCAAGTGACCGAGCTCTTGTTGCTGGGCTTGGCAAACAGAGCTTGCTCAGGGCGAGTCCGGGCTGCACAGTCAGCTGGGCTTGGTAGGGGACACTGGGGCACCTCTGGGAGGACATTCGTCCACCCAGAGATGGAAATTGCAGATGGCATTGGTGGATCCCAACAGGAAAACCGGACTGAGCGTGTCCACCAGGGCTGGGGTCCCACCAAGCCGGTTTGTTCAGGATTTGGCAACACTTCCTCTGGGCCCATCCGCTGGTCAGTTGTCCTGTCCACGTTGCACCCTCTAAGTCAGATTTTGCATCACTGAGACCAAAACACCTGACAAGAACAATTAGAGGAGGAGAAGTTGATTTGGGCTCATGGTGTCCGAGGTCCAGTCCCTGGTGGCTGACTCCATGGCTCTGGCCCAAGGGGAGACAGAACAAGATGGCGGCAGGGCCTGGAGGAGGAGAGCAGCTCAGGACAGGGCACCAGGGAGCAGAGAGAGCTCTGCTCACCAGGGACAGGACAGAGACCCCAAAGGCACAGCCCAGGGACCCCTCCTCCAGCCACACCCCACCTGCTGCAGTCACCACCCAGTGAGTCCATCCAAGTGGATTAATCCACTATGAGTCTACACCTCTCACAACCCACCCATTCCACCTCTGAATCTTGTCCCATGAGCTTTGGGGTCACCTCACATCTAAACCGTGGCACACCCCATGAGTTTGGATGCTGAGAATTCTTCCTGGGGCTCACCAAGTTGCTAAGGGCCTCGCTAAGTGGCTGAGGCTGGCCTCCAACTCTCAATCCTCCTGACTCAGCCTCCGGATCGCTGAATCACAGTTGTTTTTAAAGTCTGTAGAATTTGTTTTGGGAGAAAAAAAATCCCAAGGATCAGAAGTTCAGGATGCAAACCGGGATTCACTGGGGAATTTAGGAAGAGGCTGTGGAATGCGGATCGGCCGGAGCCAAGGAAGTTTCTCAGGAACTTTCTCAAATCGGCCCGTGGGAGGGAGACCCTGCTTCATGTCACGGGGATGAAGGAGAGATAAGAGCCATTTCCAAGTGGGAGGAAAAGAGAAGTTTTTCTTTGGTCCAAGAATCAGTCAAGAGTGGTTTAGGAGGGGAGATGAGGTCATTCACGTTATTTTTAGCTCGCCGGAGAACCCCACCGACCCACCGCGTCACCAACACCAAATTATTTAATCTTCGTCACAATGTTTCTAAGTCAATATTAGTCACTCCAGATGGGACTCCGGGGAGGCCCTGGGACACAGAGAAACGTAATTCATATAATTCTCTTGTACAAACATGTGCCACCTTGGGGCTAGTGGGGGGCCACCTACATGAGGGCCGACCCCCCAGGTTTATAAGGGAGACGGATGGTTCCTGTCACCAGGGGACGTCCTAGCCCCAAGAGTCACAGCCAAAGGCATTATTCATGGGATTCTGGTGTCAACCTGCTCAGGTAGGTGTCCCCGGCTGAGCCCCCTCCAGGGCTCCAGGGGGCTCCTCCTGCCTGTCCAGCTCCTGGGCTCCAGGTGGCCCTGGGCGGGTGGCCCCCCACTGCAGTCTCTGCCTCCGTCTCCACGGGGCTCCTCCTCTGGGTCTGTGTCCCCTCCTCTGTCTCTTGGGAGGACACAGCCATTGCATGAGGGTCCCCTGACCCAGGAGGAGCCCATCTCAGGGTACTTTTATGGGGACAGGGGTACCAGAGACTGAACTCAGGGTCACTCGACCCCTGAGCCATGTCCCCAACCCTATTTTGCATTTTATTGAGAGACAGGGTCTCCCTGAACTGCTCAGGGCCTCGGTTTGGCTGAGGCTGGCTTGGAACTCAGCATCCTCCTGCCTCAGCCTCCACGCCCAGCTACGCGGATTATTTCCACCGATTTCCTGCCCGCGTGGACTCAGACTTACGTGCACACACACGTCTCCTTTGAATATCTACATTTGCCTGTGCACACATGAGTGTCTTTATATAAGCAAATGAACAAACGCCCACGTGTGTGTGCTGGGTACTGATCAGTGTCTATTTGCACACTTATTCCTGACAATTCCTAGCTCTGGTATCCAGGTTTCCACACCCGCGAGTGGCCAGGCCAAGATGGGAGAGACAGGCCCCGGGAGCCCCGTGCTCTCCCTTCTCCTCCTCTTCCCCGGACCTGGAGCCTGACGGTAGCCAGCCGCGCATGGTGGTCTCTGAGCCTGGGGCCAGTGCACGTCCTCCTGCTGAGGTCTGAGGAGGGGTCAGGCTTTCCCGAGCCTCCTCCTTGGTGGACGCTGGGTACTCGCAGGGGCCTGGGCGCCTCCCAGGGTGCAGAGGCCCAGAGCCGCGTGCAGGAGGCCTGGGCGCAGGAGGACCCTGTGCAGGAGGCCCGGGTGTGCAGGAGGCCCGGGTGTGCAGGAGGCCCGGGGGTGCAGGAGGCCCTGGTGCAGGAGGCCTGGGCGCAGGAGGCCCTGGTGCAGGAGGCCCGGGGGTGCAGGAGACCCAGGGGGTGCAGGAGGCCTGGGGGGTGCAGGAGACCCGGGGCGCAAGAGACCTGGGCGCAGGAGGCCCCGGTGCAGGAGACCCAGGGGGATGCAGGAGGCCCGGGGGTTGCAGGAGGCCCAGGCGCTGGAAACCCGAGGGGTGCAGAAGGGGGGGGCGTGGGTGGAGGCTGGGGTGGGGTGGGGGTGATGGAGGCCCTGGTGAAGGAGGCCCTGGGTGCGCAGGAAGGGCGCGGAGCGCTGTGAGGGCGGCCCGAGCCCTGTGTCTGCATTCCTCGCATTCAAGTCTGACCAGGATCTCCGCCAGGCATCCCAAAAATGCCCCCGTGTGTGTGAGTAGAAGCCCTTCATTTCCCCCCACCGTGGGGGAGCGCGGAAATCCACCAACGGATTTCTGAACCTCCCCCGCAGGAAAAAAATAAAATGAAATCCCTCTTGAGCTAAAACCAACATTTGCGATGCAGAAAGCAAAGGGGTGGGTGGCCCTGTTCTGGGCCTTCGGATTCGGACGAGGCCGTGCGCAAAGCCAGCCTCCTGGTAGAACTGCCTCCCTTTTGCCAGGCCAAGGAGGCTGTTCTCACTTGTAAGGACACCGGGCTGTCTCTGTGGCCCTCCTGAGGTCGGGGTCATTGTTATTATTATTTTAAATAAGTTTTTCTTGAAGACAATGGGGGAACTTGCAGATAGAGAAGAACCTGGTGGCTTGGGAGAGGTTCCCGGGCCTCCTGCGGACTCCCCCCCGCTGTCTGGCACGAGGTGACACTTGAATTTGGCACGAGGTGACACTTGAATTTGGCACGAGGTGACACTTGATTTTGGCACTCGGAGAGTCAGCGGCGGCGGCTCTGGGTAACCAGAAACCTGCACCGCGGGTCCGAGCGCGCAGGGAAGAGGCCCATCTGTTCCCCATATCGCGGAGGCTGGAAAGGAGAGCCCCTCGGGTCAGGAGGAGGGCAAGCAGCGCCTTTCCGCACCCCCCCCCCTTCCTGCAAGTCTCCCTCTGAGGCAGAATTAAGGGCAATTGTAGGAAAAGCTGGATAATTTGCAAAAAAGAAAAAAAAATGCTAATAATCGTCGAGTCTGTTGGAAACATAAAACGCACCTTCGGCGGAAAACAAATGCATCTTTCTCTTGGGTTTCGGTTTCCCTGATGATCTCACCAGGACCCGATCTGTGCAGAAAAAGAAGAAAGAATCGGGGAGGGGGGAGGGGGTTAAGGGTGTTCAGTTTCGATTAGGCCCGAGGCCGGATGGGAAAACCAGACGCCGGCCCCGCGGACCGATTTCCACCACAGCCCCCGGCCCTTCCCCCGAAGTGGGACTCAGAGCGGGGGCCGCTGTCTGTCTCCCCCGAGTCCCGGGTCTTCTCTCCATCTCTGCCCTCGGAAAGGACTCCTCCTCCTCCTCCTCCTCCATCTCCTCCTCCTCCATCTCCTCCTCCTCCTCCTCCATCTCCTCCTCCTCCTCCTCCTCCTCCTCCTCCTCATCCTCCTCCTCCATCTCCTCCTCCTCCTCCTCCATCTCCTCCTCCTCCTCCTCATCCTCCTCCTCCTCCTCCTCCTCCATCTCTTCCTCCTGCTCCTCCATCTCCTCCTCCTCCTCCTCCATCTCCTCCTCCTCCTCCTCCATCTCCTCCTCCTCCTCCTCCATCTCCTCCTCCTCCTCCTCTTCCTCCTCCTTCTCCTCCTCCTCCTCCTTCTCCTCCTCCTCCTCCTCCATCTCCTCCTCCTCCTCCATCTCCTCCTCTTCTTCCTCCTCCTCCTCCATCTCCTCCATCCCTCCTCCTCCTCCATCTCC
Source organism: Marmota monax (assembly GCF_021218885.2). Taxonomy (NCBI): domain Eukaryota; kingdom Metazoa; phylum Chordata; class Mammalia; order Rodentia; family Sciuridae; genus Marmota; species Marmota monax. Next base: position 3,620,500 of record NW_026692492.1, on the reverse strand, counting down.
TCCTCCTCCTCCTCCTCCTTTTCTTTCTCTTCTTCTTCTCCTCCTCCATCTCCTCCTCCTCCTCCTCCTCCATCTCCTCCTCCTCCTCCTCTTCCTCCTCCATCTCCTCCTCCTCTTCCTCCTCCTCCTCCATCTCCTCCTCCTCCTCCTCCATCTCCTCCTCCTCCTCCTCTTCCTCTTCCTCCGTCTCCCCCTCCTCCTCCTCCTCCATCTCCTGAGTGCTCCCTGGTTTTCTTTCCTCTTACAGGGATCTCTGCACAGGGGACAGGGGAGGTTCTTGGTGGCCACCATCCACTTTGAGCCTGCACAGGATACCACCTCTGTGGGCCTTTTCATCTCTGCGCCCCTCTCCAGTGTGTCTCTGAGATACTCTTATTACCTCAACGTGACCCTTTGCCTGTTCAAACCGCCCCAGGAGTGGGTTGATTTTGGAAGGACCGCCTGTGTGTTCTACCAACCCTCCTCCTCTTTCTTTTCTCCTTCCTTCCTTCCTTCCTCAGGGTTCGTCACAAGGTGGCTGCTGTAGCACCTGACTTCATGTCTGAAAGCCCCACCTAAGAACTCTTGTTTTCCATTGACCAGAGCCACCCTAAGTGGCCACCCCTGGGTGCCAGGAAAATTGGGGTGTCTTGAGAACCTCCCAAATGGAGGCTCCGGAGTGAGAGGAAGGGGGACAGGTGACGGAGGGACCCGTGTCTCCATCTCCATGCTCCACAAAGACAGGACATGGGGGTCTTCCCGGCCACCCTGTGGATCCTGAGGGGAAATACCAGCTCCTGCTGCTACTCCCTGCTCCCTGGTGGGGACACAGAAAGTGACCAGGCGAGGGCCACAGCAGGCAGGTGGGGGCCCAGGGAGGCGGCTTCCTGGAGAACCTTCCCGGTGCCGATGCTGTTGCTGAATCCTCATCCACAGGAGGAATCGGATCGGGGGAGGCCAGCAGGAGGGGCCAGGGGACAGCGGGGGCAGAGGCAGATGGCCACACAGGACCCAGGGGGCCGCAGCCTGGGGAGCGAGGTCTGGAGGGACGATGGTGTAGGCTGTGAGAGGAGGCGTGTCCAGGTGCAACGGTGGCCATTGGGATGGTCCAGGCGGAAGCACTTCCATACTGTGAAATTCCAGGCCAGGCAAGTCCAGGCTCTGCCCTATGCCGTTCCGTGCAGATCTCTTCCATGCGGTTCCAGAAATTATGCCCCGTGGACAGTGCCCTTGGGTGGCCAGGGACCCTCCGTGGAGAAGGTGTCTGAGCAGAGAAGTGGAATCTGAGGTCCACCCAGGCTGCTGCGTGGAGCTGATCCGTGGCTAGGCGCCTGGAGACACTCGAGGGTTGTGGACACTCTCTGGAGGTGACCTGCAGCCCTTCCAGGTGCGGGTGGCTGGGAGGAAGGGCAGGGTCCACTGACGCTCCTCTTTGGAGGACGGGTGCTCAGGCCGTTTCTGAGCTGGAGAACTTGGGGGCTCGCAGGGTGGACGGTCAGCTTCTCTGGATCCTGCTAGTCTGTGGGGTGTCCCCGGGCTGTCCACGGAGTTGGGGCTCTTGAAATTGAGAGTAGGAGACCGGGGGACCAAGGGCCGGGAGCCAACAGCTTGGAGATGGCGGCTGTTCGCGGGCAGCTGCTACTGGCTCTGCACAGTGGCCGTCTGTGCAGGCACAGGGTCTGCTGGCCCTCGGGTCTTGGGTCATCCACAGGCTCATCCCACCAGCTCTGCCTCTCTGGTGGCTCACTGAGCAGCCGAGGGGTGACTTTCTTTCTCCGTCGTCCCTGACTAAGCACCACAGCTACTTGGACGGATTTTGATGGCCCCCAGCTCTGGGCTGCAGCCCGAGGTCCAGGCGGGGCCGACCGGGGTCAGCTGAGGCTGCTTCCTGCTCCCAGAGGCACCTTCTCCTGGGTCCTCCATGGTGGACGGGCAGGGGGCTCTCTGATAAGGACCCTCATCCCCTTCAGGAGCTCAGCTCATCCAACACCAGCACCTGGACTGAGGGGTCAGCACAGGAGTCTGGGGAATGGGACCGTCCCATTCAGCCCCTTGACACTTGGGTTGACTTTGAACCTGCAGCACCCGCGGTTGACACAGAGGAGCCAGGGACAGGCTCCGTCCCACCTGCAGGACCAGGCTGCGTGGGTCCTTGGGTGAGCTGCTTCCCGCTGACCCTGGAATGCCAAACCCAGGGGGACGTCCACCAGGGCTGAATTAACCCCGTCTCTGCTTTTCTCTCTCCCGGTCCCTGGGAATGGACAGTGACCTCGGCCGGGGTGGCTGTATGGCCAGGGTCACCATGCACAGGGACAGGAGGGAAACTGATTCTCCCCAGCCCTTTTTGCAGAGAGACACCAAACTTCCCCCCCCCCCCAGGGCTCCCCATCCACCCCATGACCTCCGTGGGCTCCTGCAGGAGCCCTGGGGCCTCCTGGGCAGGTCTGTAATTATTTTCCCATTAAGAAGCCAGTCCTGCGAGGCCTGGGTTCGAGGGTCAGCCGGGTCCCCCTGAGCAATCCCTGGGCGGTGGGAAGAGCGTGCGCCCTCCTTCAGCGGAGCTGGGCGCACGGAGCTGGGCGCGCACGGAGCTGGGTGCGCGGCCCGCGCAGCGCACGACCCTCCTTTTTCTCCTCGTTGTCAGACCGAGAAGGACTTAAAAATGGCATTTTGCATCTGAAATGCTGCCGTAGATCTTCCTGAAGGATTCCGAATGCCCCCCCCGCTCCGGTGCAGAAGTTGGATTAAAACCTCTGGCCATCAATCCCGGCTCCTGGCACCCGAGCGCTGATGGGGGCTGTGCAGAACGTCGCTTCCACCTCCCGAAACCATTTCCCTTGTAGATGCGCCCGGGGGGGGGGGGTTGGGGGGGGGGGGGCTCAGGCTCACCCACTGGGGCGCATCTATAATGTCTCCCCCTAATTTGGCTTTAAGTCTCCAATAAACTGCAATTGGATTACGGGGAAAAGAATCAGTGTATTTCCTGGTAATATTTTCCGTAGCCTGGTGAGTTGGGTTCCTCCCCCCCCAAACCCCCACCCCGGGGATGAAAAATGGTCTTAAAAATTGCTAAAGGTAATAATGACTTTTTTTTATAGCTTCATTTAGATGATGTTGGGAATTAGTTTGGGGGGAGAAGGACGCACGCACCCACCCACCCGCACACACCAAGAGCCACCCGGCACCTCGGCGGTCTTATTAAGCCTCTCGGTTTTTGCAATTTAAATCCTGCACCCGGGCCATATATTTTTGCGTCTTCGGGTTGCCACGACAGGCATTAATAACACGGTAATATCTTTATTTTCATATATATATTTTTTTCCTCTCCTTTAATGCACCACCGAGAGCTGGGAGCAACATCGACTCCATAATTATTCCCATTAGAAGGAACAGGTTGGGAGAAAAGGTCTCGGGCTTCCCTCCCCGGGTGGTAGGAAGATCGCTCCCTCTTCTCCGGCTGCTAAGTTAAAGGGGAAAAAAATGAGAAACGCTTTTTCATTTATTTATTTTTTAATGTCGAAGCTGAGCCTGTCTCTGTAGCGTTCCGGGTGGTGACCGTCTCTCCGATCACGGGGACCCGGGTGTGCCAGCACGGTGGCCCCGGAAGGGGGCAAAGCAACCACGTCTCGGGGGCCAAGTGGAGCGCAGAGATCCTTTATTTGCAGGACCCCGTGCCAAGTGGAATGGGGGCGCGAGAGGTTGTTCATGAGTCATGAAGGATTGCAGAACAGACAGGCAGGCCCCGCTGGACAGGGGCTCGCGACACCAGTCCTGTGTGCAAGTGTCCTTCCCAGTGGGGGGTCTCAATCCTGGCTGGTCGAGGCTCACTCAGAGGGCAGAGCCCACAGGTCATTGGGGGGCAGGAGGCTCCCCACGGAGGCTGCAGCTGAGGCCTCTCGAGGTGGCAGAGGCTGCTCCTGTCCCCCACAGGACTACCGCTCTGCGTCTCGGGGTGAATTCTGTCCTTGTCCCCTGGTGTGGCCGGGGAGGCGTCGGAGCCCCATCCGGATCCAGTTTTGCAGGCTTTAAATGGCAAACATGCGTCTTTTTAAAAACTCTGACCGACCCCCGAGTTCCCCTCCACTTTGCAGGGCGTGTGGGTTCCCCGAGTTTTGTTTGGCTTGGCCGCGAGAAATCATTAAGGGGCGCCTTTGTCAGACGCTCGGGGGGAGGGCGGAGGGGAGAGCCGAGGGCCGGTGGACGCCCAAGAAGGACCCGGGGAAACGGATGTCGCAGATTTAGGAACTGGGCTGGTTTTCGTGGAGCAGGACAGGAGGACAGTCCAGTGTTCCAGTGTGGCCGACTCGGGGAAAGCCGATGGCAGAATTCCAGGGGCCGGGGCTTGCAAGGGGACAAGGAGGTTCATGGGGGTGTGGACGGGGGCCCTGACATCTAGGGCCACCTCCCATGAGGGGACTCAGTGTCCACGCAGCAATGCCCCAGCCGGGTGTGTGGGCTCCACCAGGGCACGAGGCAGAGCCTGCAGGTGGGAGATTGCAATCCCGAAGCCGCCCGGGGGGACAGTGGTCATTGTCCAGCCATGTGGGATTTGTGGTCCAAATCCTCACAAGGTGCTGTCTGTCTGTCCCACAGATGCATGCGGCCTCCAGGGCCAGGACGCGATGCCCGAGAGCCCTGATCTTCAAAGAAACCACCAGATTGCCACGAGTCACAACCCACGGTGGCTTCGTAAGAAACTGAGACGTCGTCATCGCCCAGGTCGAAGGGACACAGTGCAGTTTATTTTTGCAGAGATGGAACCCGGGGCCTCCTGCCTGCTGGACCAGCCCTGGATGGCTGAGCGGCACCCGGCCGCGGACACTGCCTTGTAAGTTCCTTCTCCAAGAGAAAGTCCCGGGCCTCGGCTCCACAGGGGGACCACTGGGAGGTGCCCGGGCTGACCTGGCCAGGAGGAGGGGACAGGACCCTGGGGACACTCTGCAGCCCTGGCTTGAGGGTCCACAGCCTGTCCAGGACATGGTCTCCATTATTGATAAGGTAATTATTTATAGATCAATAAATTTGTCTAGAGATTTACTCAAATAAATAAATTTACTTGTGAAATCAATTTTTATCTATCCACCAATAAATAATGTAGTCCATCAAAATAGAAATGAACAAATAAGTTATTTATTGGTAGATGAATAAAATTGGAATCGAGTTTATTTTATGAACATGATTACAGAATACGTACGATAGTGTGAGAATATATAAATAATGATGGTGAATACAGAAGGCTGAAAATAAATGGTGACTGGTAATGATCAATATATAAATAGTAATAAAACATATAAATAGTAATAAAATATGACCTATGCAGAATGTAGTATATGAATAATATGTAAATAATAGAAAAATAAGTCATGCATATAAATGAGACTTTATACAGTCTAAACACATAGTACACATAGTGTATATATAAAATGCATATTATTATACAGATAATTATATAATCTGATATATTATTGATATTTTACACAATATAAAATATTGTAGAAACACATGGTTATTCACTCCATGTGGCGCTTTACATGTGTTGTATACTTATATAGGATATAGATTTGCATATGTAACATATATTTGCATATACCATATAGATTTGCATATAGACTATACATTTGCATATATAACATACATTTGCATATATAATATATATTTGCATATTACATACTTGTGTATGTACATGCATATATTATATATAAAAATGACATATTACATAAGATTTTAATAGCACATTTATAACAATTTTGATTATTCATGATTTATCCACTCATGGATAAATATATAATTAGTATTGTCTATTGTATTTACATCACTATATAATACATAAAATAAGCATTACAGAAAGTATATAGATGAAAATAATGAATACATAATAATAAATAGAAATCAATAAGTATATAAATAATAACATGAAATATTATATATAAATAACATAATATATGAATATATAAAAACACATTCGGGCCAGGTGAGGTGGCACGTGCCTGTAATCCCAGCGACCCAGGAGGCTGAGGCAGGAGGATCCCAAGTTGGAGGCCAGCCTCGTCGGGGGAACTTAGCAAGGCTAAGTTGAGAACCTTAGCGAGAACCTGTCTCAAAAATAAAAAGTAAGAAGGGCTGGGGACAGGGCTCAGGGGTTAAGTACCCCCAGGTTCAATTCCCTGTTACATGCCACGTATTTCTACAGCAGGAATAACCCGGGGCCCACTCGTGGACGGGGACATAAGTGTGACCGTGCTGTAGCTGGTCACTCTCTGTCCTCCTCCAGTTTATCAGGAGAAGGACCTGGGGCTTGGGTCTGCCTCCCTCTCCTCAGCTGACTCCTTAGCTCCACAGCCCCAGAGTCCACGGGCTCAGGCAGTGTCCCTAACGATGAGGACACGGCTCGGAGGGACAGCATGTGTGCGTGCATCCCCACCCACGAGCCCTTCCCTCCAGGAAGACCCGTGGGCACGCTCAACGGACCACGCTCCGCGGTACAAAGCACGTTGAGAGCAACTAATAGGCACCATGTATTTACATTGTGCAGTTCGCACACCGGGGCTTACAATTCGCAGGTTCCTGTCTGCACTGACCAGGACTCAGATTTTTACGCAGTTCTACTGTCGAGCGTCTGTGCACATCTCTATCTGTGCAGATGCATTTTGCACGATTCGACTTGCAAGCAAATATATTTTTAGAACATCTCCTCTTGCAAAAAAATATAGACCCGTGCTTATACATGCATATTTATATATTTACCCCTGTAAATGCTTGCATATTTACGTTTATAATGTATATGTCTATTTATATGGTACATGCATGCATATTTATACGTTAACGTCTAGAAATGTGCTTTTAGACTTGTAAATACGAGCATTTACATATTCATGTCTATAAATACATATTTACATATTAATGTTGTGAATGCATACATAGGTTCATGTCTGAAATGCATATGGATATATTTATACTTATAAATACACACATGTTCATATGTTTGTGTGCAAATATATATTTATATATTTTTATATTTATATATTTATACTTACATATTAATAATGATAAATAAACATGTTGGATATAAATATTTGGATAAATAAATATATTGGGTATATATATCTATATATCTGCACATTCTTATTTGCAAATATGTTTATATACCTATGTTTCTAGGCACATCTTTTCATAGGTTTATGCCTCTAAATAAATAGATCCTCATAGTGAGAAGCAAATCTGTGCGAACATTGAGAATCAGATGCACATTTTCACTGGGAGAATGCATAGCTTATATTTATGCTTGGGAAATACGTGCACATTTATGCATTGATGCTGGGATATAAATACATATGTGCATGCTTTTCCCAAGAAGTAAATACAGATTTGCACGTGTTTCCCGAGACCCACACATATTTCTGTGCTTCCCACGGTCTCTCCCGTACGCGGACCTCGTGACAACACCCAAAGCACTGTATTTGGGAGCAGCACGGTGGCCTTTCCTACCTGGGACCCACACGGCTCCTGTTCAGACCCAGACGTGAGGGTGGAGAGTCTCCCGTCCCCACAGACGCCCTCTGTGGCTGCCCACCAGAGTCCAGCTGGGAGAGTCTGCAGGAGTCTCGGCAACTTCCTTGCGCCGTCTTTAGGGGACACTGGCTCTCCGGGCTCCTGGGCACGTCCACTCACCGACGCAGGGAATCCCAGGCAGGAGCTGTGACCTTCCAGGGGCCGAGGGACACTGCTTCTCGGGGCCGGTGGCCCTGGGCGGGACAGGAGCCGGCCTCGCGCTGCCAGGCAGACCCTGGAGTGCAGGCTGCTTTGGCCGGGGCCTGAGGACCGTGGCTGCCTGGATGTGGGGTCTGTCCAGCCCGGGAGCCGCCATCCAGCAGGGTCTTGGGCTATTCTGATCCCACGTCCCAACGCTCACACGTGACAGTGACCCTGCTTTCAAGGAGAAAAAGAAAGTCCTTGTGGAACTTGGGGACGGGCCGAGCTGGCCGTGTAGTTCGGGGCCTGGACACTGGATGGGAACCCGCTGCAAACGTCCCATGCACAGGACAGAGAGCCAGAGGCCCGGAGCCCCCTGAGCTCAGAACAGCCGTCTGTTCTGCTTCTCCTCTTGGTTTTATTTTCTGGCCGCGAGTTTTGGAATTTTAAGTACCTCGTTGGTCCTGTGGGGGGGGGGCTTCCTGAGCCCTGGTGCCCCCAGATCACCACGGTACCCGGCGGCCTCCGAACGGGCAGCCAAATGTGAACTGGGGGACTCCAGGCCTCTCTCCTTGATTCCCCTCTTTAAAAAAAAAAAGCAGGGCCCAGTTAACTGTCCCCGAGGTCACTGGGGTTGGGTGCAAGGCCTCAGGTCCCAGATAGGACGTGGCACCTCATGGCGCCTGCCTACTCCGACCTCAAGGTGCAGAGCGCACCGTCAGGGACCCGTGCAGCCAAAGCCGGTCCCCAACATGCACAGGGTGACACACAGGAGCAGATTCGTGCTCTAGGGGACTGTGGCTTCCCGGTGGCTGGGGCCACATGCATCCTGGACAGTTTCCAAAGCAGGACACATGAGCCATCTCGCTACTCCTAGCCAGTGACACTGTGGTGACAGTTCCGCAGCAGGAGGGCACCCTGCTGCCCAGGGGACGGGCTGATTCCCACAGTGGGTTAGATGTTCTTCTCCTTGGGCAGATGCCCAGGGCCACCCTGGGCAGGAGGGGGCTGAGGGGCCCTCAGGATCAAGGGGACCAGGCTGTCACCTCTGCATCTGGGGGACCTTGGGGGTGACGGTGCGTGCAGGGTGCTCTCCGGGGCCCGCCAGGTGGGCCACCCAGGCCTCCCCGCGTCTCCGTTCTGAATTGGAATGCATCCCCTGCGTCCTGGCTCAGGGAGGGGACCGTCCCCTGGCAGCCACCCCAGGCTGTCCCCCCGAACGGCGACATCGTATTTGCATCGTGCGCTTCCTACGACCGGGATGCAATCTCGCCTTCCCCCGGCGGCACCATTAATATTTTAATTTAATCAGAATTTCCTGAACTTCTTTGCCACCCGGGGCGACCCAGGTACCTGTCACTCTCTATGAGCTTGTCATATTAGCAGGGGAGCGCGGAGGGGGTCCCTCCCCCCGGAATCTAATCTGCTCTAAGTGATTTCGCGGGGTGGCCGTCTATAAATCATCCCACCGCGGCGGTGACAACCGGGAGGCCTTCGTGGGTAAACAAATCACGGCCGGCTCGACTGTGGGCCACTAGGAACTTTGCCTTTTTATCAACTACTTATCGATTTCCGAGCTCCGGGGGGTTGCAAAAAAATGAAATAAAATAAAAACACCCTAAAATTTGTCTTCCCCTCCTTGACCCAGGAAAACGTCATTAACGGGACGCGCTCTGTGCACACGACTCCCAAGTCGTGCTGTCGTGGAGGGACAGGGGACCACGGTTTCAGCCAGCTTGGAAAACCTTTCCCCAAAGCCCGCCTGTTCCCATTTCTGAATTAGGAGGCCCCAAACTCCTCGAGTCCTTGACTCACAGTCGGATTTCAGAAAAGCCGAATGGATTTCAGAAGCTGTATGCACGCACGAGGTGTCCAATAAATGCACGAGAGGAGCCTTGGGCCCACGCATGCGCACCCACGCAGGGTTCCCTCTGTAGGAAGAAGACCCGGACAGAGACCCGCGCGCTCAGCTCGGGTTTTGCAGATTGGCCAAAATCTGCAAAATCATGAAGGCAGAGAAAAATCCCCCAGGATGTCCAGGGGTCCTGCGCAGATGGAGAGGAGGGGTCTCTCCCATCTTGAAGACCCCCGGAGCAATTGGGCTTCGGTTAACTTTATGCAAACGGCTGCAACGAGTCCCGGGTCCCAGCGTCCAGCGGACGGACGCGGTTCAGTGGACACCAAGCTGCACGGACGCAGATCCTGACGCCGACTCAGGTGGAGCTGGGTGACCCGCCCTCAATGCCCTGGACCGTCTGATGACAAACCTGCCAGTTCTTCAAAGTGTTTTGCATAATCAGGGGAGTGTGATAGAGGGGGGGGGGGTCACCTGCTTGTGCACCTCCATTTGAATTCTGCAAACTCTATTTTTAAAGATTTAATCTACGTGCATTTTTTTTTTCTCTTTTGAGAAAAGTTTTGCTTGGCTGTCCCTGACGGTCACTGGTGAACGTCAGCTTCAAGAAAAGGACGGGTTTGAGGAGGTAGGTGTGCAGAGGAGCCAGAAAGACTGGAGGTTTTTTGCCTTGGTTGGGGCGCACGGGCTTCACAGTATCCGGGTGGGTTGGTTTTTTTGAATGCATGGAGAGATTTTTTTCCCTAAAGCTCAGTGGAATCCTAAACTATAAATCGTACCTGTCGTGCGTGAGCGGCAGCTGCGCCCAGGGGCTCCTTGGGAGGGGACCCTGCAATTCCTGAGGATTTCCACCTTCCAAGCCTTGCAGGATCCCCCTCCGCGCGCCCCTTGAAACACACGCCACTATCTTCTCTTCGCCTAGGAGACTCCAAAACGGGCAGCCCCCAGGCGCAGGCCGTCGGGTTCCTTGGGAAGCAATAAGGGGACCCTGGTGTGACCCCCATCTAGAACCCGAAAGTCATCTGGCAGGGGGGGCGCATTCTCCGGTGACCTTTGGAAACGGTGCATCTCCATTTTGCAAACGAGGCTTGTAGCAGAAACGTCCGGGCTAAGTTGCAGTTTGGATCAGGTAAGGTCACCTGGGCACCCTGAATCACTGGGTTTTGCAGAGTCCTTGCATTTTTGAGCTGGGCTGAGGCCCCGGGGGGTGTAGACCGGATAAAAGTCTCCCACCTGGAAAAAAAATAATAATAATAAAATAAATTAATTTTCCCAGCTGTGGGGCTCTGATCCGTTTCCCTGAACGAAGGCGTGGATTAGAGAAGCCAACGGGGTTGCATATTAATCCGATTTTTGAGCCACAGAGACAGAAGAGGAAGGCAGATAAAAGGCATGCATTTAGGAGTGGACCCAGCGCCGTGGACAGCAGAGCAGAGAATCTACTCACGAGGCTGATGTCTGTCTCCAGAAAGGCTCCTGTCAAACCCGAAGCCACCACCACCGCCGCTGATCACTCCTCCAATAATTATTCCAGGTCCATCTCGGGGGCCGAGTCTCTGGGGGGAATGTGATTCTGAGGCGAGACACCGGGCGCATAGGAATGCGGTGGCCCTCCCCGAGCCGGGGCTCCGGGCTCCGCACTGCACCAGCACAACTTCTCGGAGCTCACGTGGGAAATCACTTAATGAGCCTCTCTTTGCAAAAAGGGGGTGGGAAATGCCAACCAGAGCTAGTTCCCGAGCCCGGGCAGGGCCCTGAGTATTGGGGACAGGAATTGGAGCCCTGGGTGGGGGGGGGGGTCCCTCTGGGTTTGGGCTGCTGGTGCCCCTTCGAGAAAATACACATTTTTTATTTTATTTTTTGGAAATACAGAAAGAAATCGTAAGGCCCACGGCCACGTTCCTCCCCCCTCGTGACATTACCTGAGATGGGCCAGTCACGGCCTGGAAATGGCCGAAGCCACATCCAGGTTACAGAGGTGGGATTCGGGCTGGGCCACCTCGTTGGGGGACCACGGTCACCTCACGGGACTTTTTTTACTCCCTCAGGCAGAGAAAACGCAGCCCACCACCCCTTTGCATGAATGCCCCCCTCCCCAATTCTGCAATTGCCATTCTTCATCTGGTAGCCTGTGATTGTCCCCTAGGAGCCACCGTAGCACCCAGAAGGGGACTCGCTTGTGACTGCTGGTCGGATTCTGACCGGGGTGAACCCCCTGAGCTGGGTCTCTGATGTCCTTGTATCCTTATGTCCAGGTGGAAAAACAAACCACTTCTACGCGGATGGTAACGCTCCAGGCGTGAGCGGTGCAATAATGTCCCTCTTTGTGCAAAACTGACGGCTGAGGAAACTTCCAGATCTCTCTCTCCCTGTCTCTCTCTTTATTTTGAATTTGTGAATTCTCTGCATCTCCCCGCAGCCCGTCCCCGAGTTTAATATTTCGAGACGGCTTGGGGATTATGTGGGCATTCAGGGATGGGGATGCCCACTGCAGGGTGTCAGCAGCCTGTGGCTCTGCCCCGCAGCTGCCCTGGGACCCCTTGAGACAGAGGGACAAAGACTGGCTTTGGCCTCCCCCCCCCCGTCTGCCTGAGACCCTGCCTCCAGAATCCTAGAAGAAAGACCCCGACGGGCAGGAGCAGGGGGCGTCTGCTAGCATGAGTAGTTAAAGAGCATCTGTCCACCCACACGGCCACTCCTCTCCAAGAGTCCCTGGGCACCACCTTGCAGATTGCCAAATGAAACACAAGGCGGGACCCGTTCAGTATCCCCAGGTCCCCAGGAAGCCCAATTAGCCTCCATTTCATGCAACAGTTTTTTTTGTTTTTTTTTTGTAATAGATCCCAAAGATCCCCTGAGATATGCTTTAAAATGTTGGAACAAGGTGGGTGTATCCACGTGGTGGCTTGGGAGGCTGAGGCAGGAGGATCGCAAATGTTGAGGCCAGCCTCAGCAACTCAGCAAGACCCTAAGCAACTTAGCAAGGCTCTGTCTCAGAAATAAAAATAAAAAGGGCTGGGGATGTGAGTAAACACCCCCTGGGTGCAATCTGAAGTACAAAAAAAAAAAAAAAGAAAAGAAAAGAAAGTAACAAAGTTGCAAAAATGTTTAATAGATCCTCCTGGGATATACTTATGCTTTAAAATGTTGCAACTTTTTAACAGAAAACCCAAATACCATCTGGGTTGTACTTTTAACTTAAAAATGTTGCAATCCTTTTTTTTTTTTAGTATATCCCCAAAATCTTCTGGGATATACTTATGCTAAAAAAATGTCTCAGCTTTTATTTTTATCGTATTTTATTTTTTATTTCAAATACCCTCTGAGAGACGCTTTAAAAGCCTTGCAACTTTTTTTTTTTAATTATCATATCCCAAATATCTGCTGGGATATACTGATGCTTCAAAATGTCACAAAAAAGTTTTCCGTGCATCCCAGATGTAGCTGCAGAACATTTCCTTTCTGAGAGAAACCCCAACCGAACTGGTCGCGCTGTGGCTTTGGGGTAGACCTTCTCAGGCAAATAAAAGTGGTTTAAAGTTTTAGGCAAGAGGAAGAAATCAAAGAGCAGATTACAACTGAATATTCGGGAATGTTCGGAGCCGGAGGAGGCTTTGCGTGTCTATGGACGCAGCTGTTTTAACGGGTCAGCCTGGGAGCTGCGTCTCTCTGAGCCTCCAACCAGGACAGGGGACACTTTTCCCTCTGAGACATCCATCCTCGGAGGCCTCAGCACCCTATTTGGGACTCGGGGAACGGGCTGCTGTGTGCACGGGGTCATGCCTGCGTAGGAAATTTGCAAAAAAAAAAAAATATTTTGCCCACCTTCTTGAAGAATTAATGCCTCAATGCTTTGCATTTTAACATCCCCCTCTGCGAGGTACAAAATGCAATCCCTGAGCGGCCTCGTTCCGTCTTTGTAACTTTGCAAGTTTTCTTTCTTCTTCTTCTTCTTCTTTTTTTTTTTCGTTCAAAACATTTTTTTTTTCCTCCCCAACATAAATCCTGCGACCCTCCCATAACCTGCCTGCTCCCCCCCCCGGGGGGTGGGGGGAGAGGGAGCCAGTATCAGAGGGATCCAGGCACCACGCAGCTGTTGGCCCGTTTGCAGACTTTGGGGGCGACGGGGGAATATTCTGGAACGCGGCTCTTAAGCCCAGCCCGGAGGAGCAGACTCAGCGTGGCCTGCGAGTCGGAGCTCAGGATGTATTAAGTCCGGAGCCTGCAGATCCCTGAGCCCTGGCAGGAGGAATTCAGCCCCATCCTACAGGAATGCAAACGTCGTCCGTGGGGAGCCCACCTCCCGCCCCCCCCCAGAGCAGCCCCAGGCAGGGTCCGACCCTGGAAAAATGAGCCCAGCCCCGTCCAGAAACCCTGACCGCGTGGACATGTGCACAGCTCAGCCTGCATTTCGGCCACTCCTGCCCTCGAACCTCCTCTTGGACACCCCCCCACCACCACCACTGCAGACCCTGTGGCTGCCTGAGGTGACATTGCATCATTCATTTTACCTGTTGGGGGTCTCCACCGTGGACAGAGAAGCCAAAAGTCAAAGACTCTTGCAGAATAAACAAACTCAACCCCAGAGTGCGACCTCCTCTTTGGATCGTTTCCGGGCCCTGTTGGGGTTGCAAACAGAATCTGCATCGCCCACACTGGAGGCTGAGGCAGGAGGAGCACAGGTCGGAGGCCAGCCTCAGCCACTTAGTGAGACCCTGTCTCAAAGCAAAATATACGACAGTCTGGCCGGGGGGGGGGGGCTCAGGGGGACAGAGGACACAGATTTACCGCGCACGATTGCCTGACACATATTTGCCAAGGGGCCTCCGGGGAACGTGGGTGGATGGATACAAAGTAGCGGTTTTGCAGCCGCAGCAAGTTAGACTTTGTAGCAATGCAACCCTGCACCCGGGACGGATCCCCAGCTTGGAGCTCATGCGCAGGGTGGGCGCTGTCCCCTAGGAGCCGCCCAGGGCCGCGCTTCCTATACCCAGTGGACACGGGAGGCAGGCCAGGCTCCTTAACGACACCAGGCACGAGGAACGCGTTGCACCTGCGCTTTGCAGGACAGTTTCCCGGGTGAGAAACACACACTGCGGAGACCCCGGTGGCCCCCAGCAACCACGGGGACCCAGGTGTGCTCCTGCCAGGGTCCCCGTTTGTCCCCTGCTCCTGCTCAGGCTGGGTGCTGGGGTGATGGCCCGGACAAATTGCACCAGGAACAGGAGAGGAAGGAAATCGTTTGCAGGAGTCTCCGGGCGAGCGAGCTGTTTTGGAATATTAAAGACGGAGCCTGTTGGAAAGGAGGGGGTGCAGGCCGCGGACTCCCCAGAGCTGGAGGGGGGCTCCTTCCCTGGAGGAGCGCATGGCGCAGGCCCGGCCAGGTCTGAGGGGTCCGTGCGAGATGCGTAGCGCAGTGCGCAACATAGACACCGCAGCCCCCCATGCTCAGCCCGCGTTGTGCACACGACACACAACAGCACACACACTCATCTGCATGCACACACACACACACACACACACACACACACGCCCCGTCCTTGCCCTGGGCCGGTGAACAGCGGGGGCTTGTTACAGGATTGGAACCCGCTTCCCCCCGCGGTGGGTCCCGGGGCGGAGGAAATTGCTTCAGCATAAAACGGGGGTTTGCAGCAAAGCCCGGCTGCCGAGGTGCGTGGGGGGCCTCCCCCTCGGCCTGGAGGCGGGAGGCCAGACTCCGGGGCTCCGACCTGCCGCTGCTCATTAGCAGGGTTTTATGGCCCCAGGTTCCAGGGCGGCGAGCGGCGGCTGGCAGCGTTATGAGCCCATGCACCCCGCGTGACCCGGCCTCCTCCCCGGCATGAATGCAGCCTGTGTTGCCGGCCCCTCGGCCCAGGTGGACTCCCAGCCTCGTCGAGGCCTGCTTTCTGGGGCTGAGAGAAGTCCCTCTGATCCCTGTCGCAAAAAAATGATGCTTCTCTCCGAGGCCCCGGGAGGTTGGCGTCCATCAAGGGTCAGGCAACCCCGGGAGCCTACCGTGGTGCACGCCTGTCATCCCAGCGGCCGGGGAGGCTGAGGCAGGAGGATGGCAAGGTGGAGGCCAGCCTCAGGAACTTAGTAAGGCCCTAAGCAACTCAGTGAGGGCTGGGGACGTGGCTCCGTGGTTGGGCACCTGTGGGTTCCATCCGCAGGTACAGGGTAGGGGGGCAGCAGGCCAAGGTCCACATTGGTGAGGCCTCGGTCCTCCCCTGGGCTGCAGGGGCCACCGAGGTGACCAGGTTAGCACCGGGGGGAACACTCACTTTGGCACCCAGGGGCCCAAACTGATAAAGCCGGAGAGGTCATTCTTGGTGACCTTGCTCGGATTTCCCGGGACGAGCCTGATGTCTCCCATGTCCCGTGCAGGTAGGTGGTCAGCGCAGCAGCCCACGGCGTGGACTCCAGGACAAACGTCAGGTATAAATCATCTGAGAGCCTGGGCAACGGCCGTTTGACTTTTTATGAGGCTATAACCATGTCCCCCCGGGAAGGGCCTGTGGGTTTCTGGACATGGTTGCCCCTTCTGCAAGGGCCAGGGCCGGTTTTGAATTTCCCGGCTCATAAATAAGACTCATTTGACTTTGTTTTGTTAATGCATGATTTTCTCTCTCTCTTTTTTTGCATGAACTATGTATATTCTAGTCTTTGCGGAGGAATGAGCTCTGACTTTTATCTTATTTTTATTATTATTATTATTTTTTTTTTTTGCATGAAATTCGGGCTCCTGTTCCCGGAACCCACATCTTGGGCAGGGCCCCCGGCTCTGCGCTCGGGCACCAAGCTGAGGTTTCCGGAGCTAAAGGAGATTGATTCTGGAAGAGGAGCTGCCGTCCAGCCCACGACTCGGACCACGTCCACGGAGAAGCTCCGCGTCCCACCCGGTGAACCTGGGAAAATCGGTCCCCGGGACTCAGGAGCTGGGGGTTGAAGAGGGGCAGGGCTTAGGGTGCTTAATGGGGCCGGAGTGTCCTGGGGCTTCTGGGACAAGTGGCCACAGCCTGGGGACTTTGGCAACAGGAATCCCTGGAGGGCGGAGGCTGGACCCGGGTCCCGGGCTGAGCTCCGTCCAGGGCTCCAGGGAGGCTCCTCCTGCCTGTCCAGCTCCTGGGCTCCAGGTGGCCCTGGGCTGGTGGCCCCTCACTGAAGTCTCTGCCTCCGTCTCCACGGGGCTCCTCCTCTGGGTCTGTGTCCCCTCCTCTGTCTCTTGGGAGGACACGGCCATGGCACAAGGGCCCCCTGACCCAGGAGGAGCCCAGCTCAGGACCCTTCACTAATGACCTCTGCAGAGACCCTGTGTCCACACCAGGTCCCACCGGGTTGGTGGAGGGTGCCCAGTAAAGGTTGGGGTATGTCAAGAATTCAGGAAATCAACCTGAAGAAGATTCCAGTGGTCAGAGTGGAACAGAGCCTCGCCCTGAACAGCTCGCCACTGGATTCCCACATCCAGGATCCAGCAGCCGCCTCCAAGTTCTTGCTCTCCCACGTGGGCAGGAGCCATGCTCTGGGTTTGGCTGCAGCTGCACGATTCGGTGCAGGGTTGTCTCCTGATCTCTGCAAAATACAGTGCGGGTGGCATTTTGGCAGACGGGAAGCTGCGACTCCGATTCCTATTTTGCATCGAAAGAACCGGAGGCGAAGGCGTCCGTGGGGGATTCCTGGTGGGGAGCACCCCAGTCCAGGGTGCTGCTAGGAATCCCGGGCGCCATTTTGCAAGTCTCTCAGCCACTCTGGGGGGGGGGGCGGTAGATGGGCACCCAGTTTTCCTGCACACGGGCAGCGCCAGGTGCTGGGCTGATTGAACACTCTTCAAAAGGAGGACAGTCCCCCCACCTTTGCACTAGATACCAGGAAAAAGGGCCCCGGAGCCAGGCTGGGAGAAGGCACCCGCTGTCTGCACCTGAGCACCCCCCAGAGACGAGGAATCGAGTGCATTTGAGACAGTTTCCTCTTTGGGAATGAAGGGACGCCCTGTGAACCGGGTGGCAGAGGTGGCCGTGACCCCTGGGGCTCTGCTGAGGGGCGCTTTGCAAGAGCCGCTCTCTCCCAGCCTGCAGGGCCGGCCTGGCCGAGCCAGGGCTCCTGGAATTGTGGGTTTTTAAAAGAAAAGAAAAGAACTGGTGCCTCCCACCAGCTGGATCCCGGCTGCTCCTGCCTCGGGTTCTCCTTAGACCTCGAAGTCCAGGGGCAGGACACAGGCCCAATGTCTGCTCCACGGGTGGACAGCACCAAACGCATCTGCGTGGACTCCCCTTCCTGGGGACAGGGGGCTGCGGATCCCCCCTCCTGGGGTCGATCTCCAGCCTCTGGGTGCCCTTGGCTGCTCCTGACGACAGAAAGGCACCCGGGTCCCCCCTGAAGGCCAACAGGAAGGCCTCCGCAGGTGGACAGACAGCTCATCTGTCCTGGGCAGGTGGTTTCAAATCATCACTCCAACTTTTGTGACATCGTGTATCTTCCTAAGTGTCCCCTCTCCCCGTGTCCCACCAGCACAACCCAGATATGGGGACAGGAGGCTTCTCAGTGCACCTGACACTTGGCTGGTCGCTCATTTTGGGGGCGGGGGGGGGGGGGTGGACAGGGGTCAGAACACCTTGAAGCAAAGAAGTCCCTTATTTATTTCTTGGGGTCCCTATTTTTTTCCCCTTTGCAAAAGGAAAAAAAAAAAGTTGCATATTTATTTTTTCTTTTGAATTCTTGCTCCTTCCTCGGTGCCATGAGCCCGGGTCGCAGAGGCTCCTCCGCGCACTCAGCCCCGTCCGGAGGAGGACCCCGCTTGGGGTGCCCAGGGACACTCCGGGTGCGCGGCGGTGAGCTTCGGGAGGAGCCCGCACCGAGGGGCCTCGTCGTGCAATTTCGAGATTCCGCTGAGAGAAAGGGGGAGGGGGGGGGGAAATCGTCCATTTCCTTTCCTTGCTGTCAGAATCAATCACATTGTACGAAACCCCACGTAACCCGTTACAACGAAAAGGAGCCTCTTTTCGTGCACACGGGCCGCTCTTTACGCCGGGAACAGGCTCATCTTGAAGAGGTCTCCGTGTTGGTGTGTGCACGTGTGTGTGTGTGCACGGGTGTGCGCGTGCGCGCGTGTTTTTCATCATGCCTCATTAGTTTTTTTTCTAATCACCCCCACGCACCAGCCAAAGTCCCTGGCTGCATAATTCATGACCGAGAGGGGACCCGTGTCAGAAATCGAATGTTGCAAATTAAAAATAACAAGTTGGAGAGGAGTGATTCAATTAAAACCCTTCGAAAACACAGGATGATGCATAATTGAGAGCTTTTCCGGCGTCTGGGCCCCGCCAGGCCTGTCAAGGGGGACGGGGGGACCGGGTCCGGGCTGTCAGGGGGGATTCAGATCAACCCCGCAGAGGAGATGGGGGAACCGGGGGGCGATTCATTATTCACGCCCTGCACTAACGACAATAATAATAATAACAGCAAAGAGGTCACTTTAAGGACCTCGCTTGATTTACAGGGACATTCTGGGGGGCTGGCCCGGGTCCCAGGGCCTCACCCAGGGACACAGCATGGAGATGCCCCACCCAGGGCCGTCGCCATGGTGACGGGATGCAGGGGGACAGGTGGTGGTCCATCCCCAGGAGTCGCTGGCCTCCCGTGGTCCCCCCTGACCCCACCCCGAGGGCCGTGGGTCCCCTCAGGCTGTACCTCATCGACATCTTTCATTAACTCTTTTTTTTGCACAGAGTTGAAGGTGGGTGACAAGGGACAGGGGAAGTGGCTTCCAGCTGCAAAGAGGTGACCTGATGTAACTCAGAAGACGGTGGGTGGCAGAGGTCGCGGTGTTTGCGGTAAAGCAACCCCAGGTTGTTGGTAAGCAGGGGAGGGGGGTCACAGGACACCCCCAGGAGGGGCAGGTACTTGTCCCCAGGGACTTGGGGACCCCCCCTTCAATAGCTTCCTGAACCAGGCACAGTGTCACATGCCTGTCATCCCATCGGCTCCGGAGGCTGAGGCAGGAGGATGGTGAGTTCAAAGCCAGCCTCCGCCAAAGCGAGGCCCTGAGCAGCTCAGGGAGACCCTGTCCCTAAATAAAAGTAAAAAGGGCGGTGGATAGACAGCCAGCTAGAGCCCGAACTCGGGACCTCACTCTGAGGCCACAGGCTCTGTTCCTTCTTCTCTCTCCGAGCGCCTCTGTCCTGGTTTATTTTATTGGCTTGATTTTTTCAGTGACTGAGAGAAGCGACGTTCAGATGTGCCCTTTGCTTGCATTTCCATGTCGTTGCTTCGAGTCTGACTTTATGTACTTTGGGCTGCGGTTCCAGAGGCACCGATGTTTAGGAATTTGCCGGGTCCTCAACCAACGAGGTGCTTTGACCTAAACACAGGTCGCCCGGGGCTCTTCGCTTTCCGTGTTTGCCTGGGATTGTGGGCGCCTAGGTGTTCGGCAGTTTCACCTTTGCTTGGTCAATGCAAGACTTCCCCGGAATCCGTGTTTCTCGTGAGCGGTGGCTTTGTGTAAAGAGGTCTTTCTCGTTACTGCAGCTATAACCCTTGCATCCGAGTGAGCACTTTTCAAATCCCGCGTCTGTCTTCTGGTCAAATGGTGCCGCGGCTCCTCTTTGTGAAGAAGCTCTCTCCCCGGGGCACAGACGTCTTGGTGTGCAACACGCAGACCTGAGGAAGACGCACTGCGTGCCCAGGGCTTGTCTGTGTCCGTTTTGTACGTCCTTATTTTACTCCTAACAGGTACGTGGTCGTCGTCCACTGTCCCCGGGCCCCCTGTGACGTTGGGAAATGCAGATACGTGGCCCAGGGACCGAATCAGGGCGGTGAGCGGGCAGTTTCACGGTTCCCTGGGTCAGGGGTTTGACTTCTCAAGATGATTCTGTGCGTTTCTGAGCAAAGAGAGTCCCCAAGGCCAGGTCCCCAGGGACAGGATAGAGTCCCCTAGGCCAGGTCTCCAGGGACAGGACACAGTCCCCAAGGCCAGGTCTCCGGGGGCAGGATAAAGTCCCCAAGGCCAGGTCTCCGGGGGCAGGATAAAGTCCCCAAGGCCAGGTCTCCGGGGGCAGGATAAAGTCCCCAAGGCCAGGTCTCCGGGGGCAGGATAGAGTCCCCAAGGCCAGGTGTCCTTGCACAAAAGGGAAATTTGGACCTGGTGACGCCTCCCCAGGGACGACCCTGTGAGGACTCAGGCAGGAGGCGGCCTCGGCCAGACAAGAGGACAGGTCCCCACAGAAGCCTCCCCCTCGGACGTCCAGCCTCCAGCACCAGGGGACAGCACCAGCCTGTCCCTCAGGCCACCCAGTCTGTGGGACTCTGCTACGGAGCCCGGAGCTGCCTGAAGCAGAAGCAGCCGAGTGTCCTGCGACCTCGGGGAACCCAGAGGACAGCGTCCGGGGAGCCCTCTGCACTGACCCCAAAGCCCGTGTCCCCGAGAAGCTGTCCTTGGGGGGACCCGGCCACCCGGGAGACACACCCTGAGCTCAGGGCGCGGTGCAGAATTGCCGGGAATCCAGGGTCCCCCGCGCCCCAAACTGCACCAGCCCCCCCCCCCCCCCCGTGGCCCCGCAGCCGGACTTCAAAGTGGAGCCGCCCCCCCCCCCACGAGCGCATCGGGCTCATTAGCATCGACGTCTTTAATGTATAAATAATAGCGGATCCACCGCTCCCCGGGGAGCCTCTGAGAATAAAGAAACCCAGAAAAACCACCAGACGCCATGCAGACCCCAGCGCCCCGCGCCTTGGGCAGGCGGGGTCACGGTCCCCAGGCCAGGTCTCGGGGGACACCCAGAGCCATGCAGAAACGGGGCTCCTGGGGGGCAGGTGACCGTCTGCTCTAAGGGGACCTTCGCTGGGGGAGGCCAGGTGAGCTCTTTGGGACCCGGAGGAGGGAATCTCAGCAGCCACCGGGTCACTTTGTGGCTCCGATGAGCCGCAGAAAAAGTCCCTTTGAATGCACGGGTCCGTGGGAGGCGGTTTTTAAAGCAGCCAAAACACCCGTGTGCATTGGGACCCCTGAGGAGGAGCGCCTCCCGGGTTGGATTTCTGTCACCCACGAGGCAGGAAGCGCCTGGAGTTAGCGCGTCCGGGAGGGGAGTTTTTCTTCTCCTCCCAAGTGCAAATCATTTTTCCTCTGGAAAATGGTCTCCGGGGACACTCAGAGAGTGCGGTGCCATTCTCCCCCGACCACGGGGGGGGGGGGGGGGCAGTGTGGCTTTTTCAAAATGATGACAAATGGCGAATCACAGGCATCCATTTACGGGGCCATTTCTATTTTTAAACACAGTCTGTTGGGGACCGGGTGCTCACGGGCACACGTCTGTGGCTCCGGAGGCTGAGGCAAGAGGATCGTGAGTTGGAAGCCAGCCTCTGCAACTTAAGGAAGCCCTAAGCAACTTAATGAGACCCCATCTCTAAAAAAAAAAAATTAAAAAGGGCTGGGGACGTGGCTCCGTGGTTAAGCACCCCTGGGTTCCATCTCTGGTTTAAAAAAAGAAAATTAAAAAAAATAATCCAGGTCTTGCATTTTGGATAAAAATCAAATTCAAACTTGCAGAGAGATTTTTGGGTAGAGGCTCTTTCCCTGGGTAGAGGCTCTCTTTCCCTGGTTTCTGTGAGTTAAACACCGTCTATTCTCCACCCTGGTTTTCGTCTTTGGAGACAGCAAAGGACTTGGTTCCTTAGTAATTTCGCTTTACACAGTCTTTCCAGCCGTGCTCCACAGAATGCCCGCTGACCACGAGGCCAGAAAGGCTTAAAGCGCTGTCTCTCTCTCTCTCTGTGTCTCTCTGGGTGACGGTGCTTTTCTCCTAGGATGTGACCCGACAGCTTCCGGGCTTCCCACACAATGGTACAAATTGTGCAGTGGACGCCCTGGGCGTTGGTACTTGTCCCCCAGGGAATGAACTCTCAGAACTAACTGGGACGCAGTGGGGTGGTATTTGGAGATGGTGCCTTTGGGATGTCATTTGGGTTCCATGATGGATCTAGTGTCTGGTGTGACTCAAAGACGAGGTGATCCCTGCAAAGCCCAGAAGACGATGTCCCAATGCTCAGAAGTGAAATTATTAGATTATGAGAGGTGTAGACTCATAGTGGATTAATCCACTTAGAAGGACTCACTGGGTGGTGACTGCAGCAGGTGGGTGTGGCTGGAGGAGGGGGTCCCTGGGCTGTGCCTTTGGGGTCTCTGTCCTGTCCCTGGTGACAGAGCTCTCTCTGCTCCCTGGTGCCCTGTCCTGAGCTGCTCTCCTCCTCCAGGCCCTGCCGCCATTTTGTTCTGCTCCCCTTGGGCCAGAGCCATGGAGTCGGCCACCAGGGACTGAACTTCTGCAGGATCTTTTGGGGGTAACACAGGTTTAGGAACCATGGAGGACAAAGACCCAGGCTTAGAGGAGCCACAGAAAGCCACCCCTCGAGAAATCTCACTCAAGAAATCCAGCTGCCGCCATCCAAGAGGGTCAGCAGTTGACGGATGCAAGGCCCGGGGCTCCTCACGGATGCTGAGCAGCCCTAGTGTCGGATCCTGGAAGAACAGAGGGACTTAGCTTTAAGAGTGGAGGATCGGTCACTCTCAGGGACAGCGGGGCCTCCAAACCCATGCACTTGAGGCTGCAGGCCGCATGGTCTGGGTATAAAAGGGAGACTCACCAGGACGCCCCAGTGCTGTGGTCCGTGGCTGTCCCCTGAATCCACGTGCCAGAAACGGGACACTTGGAAGCCATTTGGGATGGGGGCTCTGGGGCGCTGGTGGGGTCTTGAGAGTTGTGCCCTCACCCCGGGACGAATCCCCCCATGCGTTCAAGGGTCACCCGAGCAATGCTGGAAGGCGAGCTCTGTCTGTCACAGCAGCCTTGCTCTTAGGCATGCGTGGGCTCAGGGGTCAATGTCCCCGCACGTCTCTCTTTCCACCTAGATCCTTTCGCACCTGATTCTCCAATTCTTGTGCCTCTGGTGACCCGAGACCTGTCTGTGACTGAGTCTCCGTCACTCGGTGCACCCACCGCAAGGACGCAGAGACCCATTTAGGGGAATGAACCACGGGGCAGCGGCCACACCCCGCGTGGTCAGGACCCGGTCGTCCACACAGCGGTGATTAATGGCCGCCGGGAGCTCCCCTGATTGATAAGGTTTTCGTCTGTGGGTTTCAGGGAGCGAACATTGGCATTAATTAAAGGGGGTTCCACAGGGGAACGAGCGTCCTGCCCCTTCAGGTGGCCTTGGGCTGGCAGCAGTACCCCCGGGAGATGCCTCGTGACACCTGTGTCATTCTTCGTGCCGTCGAGATGCCCTTGTCCTGGACGCATGCACAATCTGGCAGCGGGGGACACGGGCTGGTCTTCTTCCTCGGCTCATTGTGCAGCTCAAACGGGGCCCACGTGCCATTGTTCCTGGTGGGAAGACCCCGGAAGGAACCCGCCTTCTGCAGAACCTTTGCAAGCCAGGCCTGAAGCAGTGCGCGGCGCGGTGGCAGGGCAGGTGGTGCACGGAGACGCACCGCCACCCCGGGAGAGCCAGCCCTTGCTTTCTCCTGCAGGGGGTGGCCAAGCAGGGGACAGGGTGGCTGCAGGAATGGGGGGGCCAGTTGGAGAGATGGGCAGAGACGGAGAAGCTGGGAACCTGTGTCGGGGGCTCACGCCCGCGCACACACACGCACACACGTGCGCACACACACATGCTCCCTGCATCCCTCGGAATGCCCGGGTGATGGGCTCCACCCCACAGTCTCTCCCTGACCTTCCACCTCCGCCTGGCACCCCGCGTTTCCCTGGAAAGTGGGAGGCCCATTACAATTTCAAATCCAATGTCTCGCTGACGACCGGGAGTTGAAATGCGAAAAGGCTTTAATGCCTGCGGAATTTAATGGTTGACATCTGGGGCTCCTCGGGCCCCCCGAGGGCGGGTTCCCGTGCCTGTTCCAAGAGGGGTTTGCACTAAGCGTCTGGTTTAATCGTGGTTTCAGGGCTGCCAAGAAGTCTCTCTCCGCTGGGGGTGGAAGAGCTGTCAGCTTCAGGGAGGAGGGCTGCTGTGGTCTCCGTGGGGTGGGGCTGTCCCCAGGAGGAACAGGGAAATTCCAAAATGATTAACGGCTGCCTGGGAGCCCCAGGTCCCTCTGACTAGCACGCACAGGACTGCCCTGGCAAAGCTGCACAGCTGGCATGGTGGGAGGACACGGACACTTGGGGAAAGGCACTGAATGGACAAGGATCTGTTGAGGATCCCAGGGGGATGGAGATCTGGGCAAGCACTGGACACCTCAGCAGGGGTAGATGACAGCCAGAGGAAGATAAGGGTGACTGAGACAGTGGTAACCGTGACACACAGCATGGTGGGCAGCAATGTCCCTGCCTGGAACAGATACTGATGGAGATGAGGATACAGGTAGAGATGGGGCTGGAGATGGGGATGGGGATGGAGATGGAGATGGAGGTGGAGCTGGGGATAGAGGTGGAGATGGAGATGGAGATGGAGGTGGAGGTGGAGGTGGAGGTGGAGATGGAGATGGAGGTGGAGGTAGAGGTGGAGGTGTAGATGGAGGTGGAGGTGGAGGTGGAGATGGAGATGGAGGTGGAGATGGAGGTGGAGGTGGAGATGGAGGTGGAGGTGGAGATGGAGGTGGAGGTGTAGGTGGAGATGGAGATGGAGGTGGAGATGGAGGTGGGGATGGGGCTGGAGATGGGGATGGGGATGGAGATGGAGAAGAAGATGGAGATGGAGATGGAGGTGGAGATGGAGACGGAGAAGGAGATGGAGATGGAGATGGAGGTGGAGATGGAGAAGGAGATGGAGGTGGAGATGGAGGAGGAGATGGAGGTGGAGGTGGGGATGGAGGTGGAGATGGAGATGGAGATGGAGGTGGAGATGGAGATGGAGGTGGAGATGGAGGTGGAGGTGGAGGTGGAGGTGGAGGTGGAGATGGAGATGGAGATGGAGATGGAGGTGGAGATGGAGATGGAGGTGGAGATGGAGGTGGAGATGGAGATGGAGATGGAGGTAGAGATGGAGGTGAAGGTGGAGGTGGAGGTGGAGGTGTAGATGGAGATGGAGGTGGAGATGGAGATGGAGGTGGAGGTGGAGGTGGAGAAGGAGATGGAGGTGGAGGTGGAGAAGGAGATGGAGATGGAGGTGGAGGTGGAGATGGAGGTGGAGGTGGAGGTGGAGGTGGAGGTGGAGATGGAGGTGGAGAAGGAGATGGAGATGGAGATGGAGATGGAGAAGAAGATGGAGGTGGAGATGGAGGTGGAGATGGAGGTGGAGGAGGAGGAGGAGATGGAGGTGGAGATGGAGATGGAGATGGAGGTGGAGGTGGAGGTGGAGATGGAGGTGGAGGTGGAGATGGAGGTGGAGATGGAGGTGGAGATGGAGGTGGAGGTGGAGATGGGGATGGGGATGGGGATGGAGATGGAGATGGAGATGGAGATGGGGATGGGGATGGAGGTGGAGATGCGGATGGAGATGGAGATGGAGATGGGGATGCTGGTGGGGTTTAGATTCCAATTCTGTTCGAGATGGTGCTTCCTGTTGTGCGTGAATTTGATGTCCACCCTGTGACTTCCAATATGATTCTTTTGACTTCCATGTTTGGAGGTATAATTGCTCACTTCATTCCAGGAAGACCCTAGTAGTCTACAAGTTTGCCACTGGATACGTCCCTAGAAACCTGGTCACAAACGTGGACACCATTGGTCTCAGAAGCAAAGATATCCTAGAAAAGTCATCGAGAAAGAGAGCGCAGGCTATTCATGTGATCACGGTTATTTCTTTTTTTTTTTTTTTTTTAAAGAGAGAGTGAGAGAGATAGAGGTAGAGAGAGAGAGAATTTTTTAATATTTATTTTTTAGTATTTGGCGGACACAACATCTTTGTTTGTATGTGGTGCTGAGGATCGAACCCGGGCCGCACGCATGCCAGGCGAGCGCGCCACCACTTGAGCCACATCCCAGCCCCACGGTTATTTCTTCAAGAAATCCCTTCATGGGTAAGGACCCGAATTCTGCAAAACCTGCCCTTGTGCCATTCTCGATGCAGAATTCACCTGAAACCACTCCCAGTCGATTCTGATGACATTTGCAGGGCGGCTCCTCATGCCTTTTAAATAATTTTTCTCTCTGATCCATTTCATGGGTTTGCTTGGAGTCCCTCATCATCCCACGCAGCCTGAGCCCAGCGCTTTTCAATCTAATCTCGGCATTTTTAGCCTTAGAAACCTTAAAGGTTCTGAATCCCGGAGGATTCCTACTGCAGACTGCGAATCCCTGATCCAAAAATGTCGGGGACCAGGTGCGTTTCAGATTGAGGAGCTGCAGGTTTGTTCGGTTCAGATTTTGGAATCTGTGCATGCACATGGCTCAGCACGGCGCGTCCACCTCTTGACGACGATGGGCAGCCCTTCTGACCCCCCAGGGCAGGCTGCTTCCAGGGGACCCAGCAACCCCGACCTCCAGTTCTCTGCAGGGAGACCTACAAGTGGGAAGTGCCCGCATTTCCTTGAGGGACTCCAGACGGACTCCAAGGGAGGACACTCAGGATGACCGTTTCAACAGCACCACGGACCAGGAAAGCACTGGGTCACCCTCAACCCAAACAGAGCCACGCTGCGTCCCCCTCGTCCCCCTCCAGGGTGAACACATGTGGGCACAGCCCTTCCTCTGCCCCTGCAATTTCAGGGCGAGTAATTTCCAAGCCCGCAATTATGAGTCCCTGAAATGCAACAGCTTCCCCGAAGCGCCGTGAGATTCCCGCAGCGTGAGCGTAATTGCAGCCAGACCCTCACCTCGGTGTGGCCTGTGTCCCAGCCGTAACCCTGCGCCCTGCTGCAGGCTCCCACATATGGGACAATTTTCGGAGCTGATTGCTGCAAACTGATTAGGGGAAGTTATGTGCTGGGTTTTTTTTCTTTTTTAATGGGACGGGCCTTCCAACAGCTGCGTGGACGGACGTTCCTGGAGAAGAAGCCTCTCGGGCGGCTCTGAAGCAAGAGCGTCCCTTTCTTAGTTAGATATACGGTCTGCAGTAGCTCTTAAAAAAAAAAAAAAAAAAAAAACCCAAAGAAATCAGGGCGTGGTGCTGCACGCCTGTGATCCTATCTGGAGGCTGAGGCAGGAGGATCCAGAGTTCAAAGCCAGCTTCAGCAAAGCGAGGCCCAAATCAACTCAGTGAGACCCTGTCTCCACACACGGCATATCCCAATGTCCTGGGGCCAGGGCCACCCTGGGGACCTCACTGGACCTCCATCACGTCTGCAAAGACCCTTCTCCAAACATAGCACATCCCAAGGTCCTGGGGTTGCACACTTTAACACATGAATTTGGGGGCTCCATCCATCCCACCTGCAGGAGACAAGTACGGTTCTGAGTATCCTAAACCTTTCCTTTGCCGATGCTGGTGCCCCTGCAGGGGAACCTGTCAATCACTCAGCAAAGATGCCCAGTTCTGTTGGGAGAGCCTCTCGGCCTCAGAACGGAACCCATCTGCTAAAAATAATAATAAAATAAAATTGCAAACGGCATCTCTGTGAGCCTTGATCCCCCGTGTCTCGCTGGGGACTGAGTCCGGGACTTGGGCGGGTCCAAGTCTTTCTCCATAGGGAGAAATGGAGGCAGCTTTGGAGACTCTATGATCCTGCACCCAAAGAAGACCCAGGGTAGACCCTCCACCCAGCCCCCAACTGGGCAGACCCAGGCTAGACCATCCACCCAGCCCCCACCTGGGCAGACCCAGGCTAGACCACCCACCCAGCCCCCACCTGGGCAGACCCAGGCTAGACCATCCACCCAGCCCCCACCTGGGCAGACCCAGGCTAGACCACCCACCCATCCCCCACCTGGGCAGACCCAGGCTAGACCATCCACCCAGCCCCCACCTGGGCAGACCCAGGCTAGACCATCCATCCTGCCCCCACCTGGGCAGACCCAGGCTAGACCATCCACCCAGCCCCCACCTGGGCAGACCCAGGCTAGACCATCAATCCTGCCCCCACCTGGGCAGACCCAGGCTAGACCATCCACCCAGCCCCCACCTGGGCAGACCCAGGCTAGACCCTCCACCCTGCCCCCACCTGGGCAGACCCAGGTAGACCCTCCACCCTGCCCCCACCTGGGCAGACCCAGGCTAGACCATCCACCCAGCCCCCACCTGGGCAGACCCAGGTAGACCCTCCACCCAGCCCCCACCTGGGCAGACCCAGGCTAGACCATCCACCCAGCCCCCACCTGGGCAGACCCAGGCTAGACCACCCACCCATCCCCCACCTGGGCAGACCCAGGCTAGACCATCCACCCAGCCCCCACCTGGGCAGACCCAGGCTAGACCATCCATCCTGCCCCCACCTGGGCAGACCCAGGCTAGACCATCCACCCAGCCCCCACCTGGGCAGACCCAGGCTAGACCATCAATCCTGCCCCCACCTGGGCAGACCCAGGCTAGACCATCCACCCAGCCCCCACCTGGGCAGACCCAGGCTAGACCCTCCACCCTGCCCCCACCTGGGCAGACCCAGGTAGACCCTCCACCCTGCCCCCACCTGGGCAGACCCAGGCTAGACCATCCACCCAGCCCCCACCTGGGCAGACCCAGGTAGACCCTCCACCCTGCCCCCACCTGGGCAGACCCAGGCTAGACCATCCATCCTGCCCCCACCTGGGCAGACCCAGGTAGACCCTCCATCCTGCCCCCACCTGGGCAGACCCAGGTAGACCCTCCACCCTGCCCCCACCTGGGCAGACCCAGGCTACACCCTCCACCAGCCCCCACCTGGGCAGACCCAGGCTAGACCCTCCACCAGCCCCCACCTGGGCAGACCCAGGCTACACCCTCCACCCTGCCCCCACCTGGGCAGACCCAGGCTAGACCCTCCACCAGCCCCCACCTGGGCAGACCCAGGTAGACCCTCCACCCTGCCCCCACCTGGGCAGACCCAGGCTACACCCTCCACCCTGCCCCCACCTGGGCAGACCCAGGCTGGACCCTCCACCAGCCCCCACCTGGGCAGACCCAGGCTAGACCATCCACCCATCCCCCACCTGGGCAGACCCAGGCTAGACCATCCACCCATCCCCCACCTGGGCAGACCCAGGTAGACCCTCCACCCTGCCCCCACCTGGGCAGACCCAGGCTAGACCATCCACCAGCCCCCACCTGGGCAGACCCAGGCTAGACCATCCACCCATCCCCCACCTGGGCAGACCCAGGTAGACCCTCCACCCTGCCCCCACCTGGGCAGACCCAGGCTAGACCATCCACCCATCCCCCACCTGGGCAGACCCAGGCTAGACCATCCACCAGCCCCCACCTGGGCAGACCCAGGTAGACCCTCCACCCTGCCCCCACCTGGGCAGACCCAGGCTAGACCCTCCACCAGCCCCCACCTGGGCAGACCCAGGTAGACCATCCACCCATCCCCCACCTGGGCAGACCCAGGTAGACCCTCCACCCTGCCCCCACCTGGGCAGACCCAGGCTAGACCATCCACCAGCCCCCACCTGGGCAGACCCAGGCTACACCCTCCACCCTGCCCCCACCTGGGCAGACCCAGGCTGGACCATCCACCAGCCCAGCCCTCAGCTGAGCATCCTGCCCGTGCATTCCCAGCCCGTCCACCCCACAGCAGAAGCGTCCACAGACCCTCTGGTCAGGTCACATCCTCAGGTCTTGCTGTTGCAGGCTGCAGGGTCTTTTCCTGTTTGGCAACATGTCACTGGTGGTGGACAAGCCCCAGGTGACCACAGGGATGTGGAGTTGGCCACAGTGAGTCTCTTGAGCCGGGAATGCAGCACTTGTTGGCTCTCTGCCTCCCCATATGTCCTCTAGCTGTGCCCCTGATGACTGGGGTCCTCTGTCCTGTGCCTTGGGATGCGTTGGGGACAAGTCTCGTGAGTTCTGAAGGCACCGTGAAGCCTGCCGTTCGCTTGTAGCTGGTCAGCGTGCCCGGAGCGCGCGGTGCCACCGCCCAGGCGCCTTCTATCTGAGGCGGCCTCGCCCCCGCCCTCAAGTCAGCCTCTGTCCGAAAATAAACCTTGGAATCCTGCTGTCCAGGGCTGGGTCTCTTCCCAATTTCTTGTCCAAACAGTGAACATTCTACAAGTGGCTCTCGGCGTGACCCCTGTTGACCTCGGGCGGAGGGAAGCGGCCGGTGCAGCTGGAGCCTCTCCCAGTGTTTGATCTCCGAGCGGAGGCCGCCGGCTGTCCAGCCCCGCAGTCACCCGCCTTGGCCACCTCCCTGCGCGCGCACACCACTGTCCAGGGCCTTCGATGTGGCCTAAGAAATCACCCTTCGGAGACTCCCCGAGTGTTTCGATGGCTCATTGGCTGCTGTTCGGTGTGGCCATCACCGATGCCCCATGGAAAAGGGAGACGAAATGATCGGACGCGGTCAGGGCCGTGCGCAGGGTTTAGCAGAGAGTGATTGACAGGCGGCAGGTCCGCGGTGGGGACGAATCAGAGGGCTCGCAGACACAGACGAGGGGCGGACACGACATGTCCCTGATGAGGTCGTCGATCATGGGCACAGCAGGGACAGACAGATGACAGACAGACGTGGACGGTTGCATATTGATTGATTGATTGATTGAGGGTCCCGGTGGTCAGGGTGGCCCTCGTGCTAGGTGAAGCTCAGGTCCTAGGACCCCACGCGCAGTGAGTCTCTGGCTTCTGAAGACGTGTGCAAAAGGAGCAGGATTCCCGGAGGAGGATTTGGGGGGGAAGCCTCAGCCTCATTCCCTAGCGGTCATTTCCCGCCCCGCGAGTGACCTGGGACCTACAGACTTCATTGCAACCCACCTGGGTTATTGGCGTCATTGATCAGACGGTCCTGGGGGGCGGGGGGCTCCATCCTCCCTGCAGCCCCCCTGGGACCGGGAAAGTCATACAGAGCTCAAGTCGCAGGACAGACGGGGCTGCAGCTGAGACCAGTGGACAGTCCCTCCTGGCCGTGATAAATGGAAGCAAATTGAACGAAATTGCTTCAATTGAAGGCAGAGCAGGCCCGGCGTGACCTTGTGTCGCACAGATCCCCCGGGCTCTGGGGGGGGGGGGAGCCCGGGCGCGTGACGTCACCTGGACAATTTGTACATATTTATACAATTTGTCACGATCCCGTCGGGACCATGGGGGGAGGCCGCGGGGATTGTCCCTGACCGCCCCGGGAGCTGGGCGCTGCGGGGATCTCATGCACCACGCTGTTCCGTGTGGCTCTGTGCACGCGGGTGTGAGCGCGCGCCCGTCCGTGGGGAGGGGCTCACAGTGCACCTGTGCCCGTGGGGGCTGGGGGCCTGGTGGTCAAAACGTGCAAACCCTCAATCCGAAAAGACAGGTTATGATTTCAGGGAGAAACTGTGTGGCTGCAGGAGGCTGAGGCTGGAGGATCGCAAGTGGGAGGCCAGCCTCCGCAACCTAGCAAGGTCACTAAAGGAACTTAGTGAGACCCTGTCTCTAAATCAAATATAAAAAAAGGGCTGGGGACAGGGCTCCGGGGTTAATCACCCCTGGACTCAATCCTCTGGACCAAAAAAATATAAAGCAACAGGTTTGGGAACTCAGAGAGATGGAACTGTGACCGTCGTGAGCCACTCTGCAGAGACTCCTACCTGTGCCCAGGTGCGCCGTGTCCCCGGGGACCCCCTCAGCCTCTGTCGCTTGTGACCTCCACAGCACCTTTTCCCCCCACCTGCAGACGACGTCTTTGGGGATCACCCGGGACCAGGTTTGAGCCTCTTGGTGAACAAAAGCAATTTCCTAAAACCCAAATTGTGCATTGGAAGGTGAGAAGGCCGATGTCCAGGGGGTGGGTGGGTGGCCTCTGCTCTGCAGCCTGGGGACCCGGCAGGTGCCATCTGGGGCCACCCAGGCTGAGAAACAGGGTTGCCAGACAGAAGCACGGGGTTCCGCGTTGGAGCTGAATTTCAGGTCGTTTGCTGGGCCCCACGCGGCGACGGACGTCAGGGTCACCGGGGTGTCCGGTCCTTCCTGGGGGGCTCACAGCACAGACTGTGACTCTTCTTGGCAAACTACTTCCTGGTACTTTTGCAACTAAGTTCCCATCTGCAGCCGAGAAACGTGATACAAAGTCTCCATTCGCTGCCCAAGACCTCGGGGGGCCTCCCCACCAGGGCTGAGACAGTGCAGCCCTATGAACCCGGTTCCTGGGGTGTAGACGGGGTCTCTTGGACCTGGTGCCGATGGTACAAATTGGGCTGCTCGGCCTCGGGGGCTCGGGGACCCCGGGGGGTCTGGCCACTGAGCGCAGAGCTCAGGATCGATTTGCTAACTGTCCTCCGCACCAACCAGCCTCGACAGAATCCAAGTCTTTGCTGGTGGAGGCCCCGGGGGCGGGGTGGCGGGCCGCCAGAGCCGGGGGCCCCAGGACTGCTGTTCCAATTAGATCCCGGGATGACCTCATGCGGAGGGTATGGCCCGAATATTAAAAATTCCTGGAGCAGATGAAAGGAGTCTGGCCCGAGAGGCTGGGAGCCTCGCGCCAACGTGTGTTTCGTGTTATTTCAACACCCCCGGCCCCGGGGCCCAGGCGCTGGTAGGAGAGGAAATTGCCGGGTCCCCCCCGGTCCCCGCCGCCGCAGGTTTTAATGATTGGCGGACAGATTTACAGCACATGGAAGGGACAATTAGAAAGGGCCCCGCGCCGACTACAAAGCGGAGGAATAAATTCCCGTAATGAGACGCGGGGGAAGCACGAGGCACCGAGGATCTATGTGCCCCCTCCGTCCGGGGCGGGGGAGGGGGAAATGTCAAGGCGCCGCGGCCCCCTCCCCCCCCCACCCCCACCCCCACCCCCGAGTGGCCCTGCGTCCCAGATGGTGCCCAGATTTCAGACGCGGCTGAGCTGCGCGCACGGGGGGCTCTCTGCGTCCTGCTTCTGCCTGGAAATGTCCCTGGGACCCCCAGGTATTTGTGGGCGGTGGGCTGAGACCCCGTGGAGGCTCCGCAGGACCTTCAGCACAGGGAGGAATTGGGGGGACAACGCAGTCTGACACAAGTGAGCAAGTAATGTCACAGGGCCCTTCCTTTTCCTGGCCAGCTAATATTCCACTATATAGACACGGCCAAGGCTGAGAGATTCTTGCTCCATGCACATCCCCAGCAACGGTTGCACCCACCCCTTCCCGTTTAAAGTGTCACTTATGATCAAATGGACCCTTTGAACATGAAGAGCAGCCCGTTTAAAGCACTCGGCGTCATTCACCTTTCTCTGCTTTTAAAAATATTTCCTTTGGGTGGGTCTGGGGTTTGTTGTTGGTTCTGGGGAGTCCTGACCCCTCAGAGTTTCAGGGAGCCCAGAGACTTACAGGGTGGGGTAGCCCACGCCTGTAACCCCAGTGAGTCCGGAGGCCGAGGCAGGAGGACCGTGAGCTGGAGGCCAGCCTCAGCAATTTACAGAGGTTCCCCCCGCCAAGCCACTTAGGGAGGCCCTGTCTCAAAATTTTTTAAAAAATACAAAGGGCTGAGGACGGGGATTGCAGGTCTCTGTGCGTTTCCAACATTTAATCCAATCTCGGGTCCGCGCAGCTCCCACGGCCTCCGGCCTGGGGGGAAGTTAAGGCCGAGATTTCCACCCATTTCCGGGCGCATTAGCATAAAACCCGGGGAGGCCTTCGCGCGTCGGGGTCGGTGACCACGTGACCCTCGTGCGCACCCAGGACTTAATTAAACTAACGAGACATCAGTGGGATTCCAGGTCCTCTCGCCATTGTGTTGGCAATGAATTATTGAAGCCTCCTTCCCTGGCCTCCGCTGCCCGGGCCTGATCCTTGTTATTTGTAAGCGCGTCCAATGGCGCAGGAGCCGGTTTGGGAAGCCAGAGGTGCTCATGAATAAGGGGCTGTGTTTTGCCACCAAGGTGACGCGTCTGCTGAGCTCCCTGAGCTGTCTGTCCCCAAAGAGGGAGGACCCCGGAGGCTGAGGCCTGGTGCACCCTGCACTCACCCCGGGCTCCAGGATGTGGCTGTGCCCTGGCGGCTCCTGGAGAGGTGGGTTCGCAGGAAATCTGCGTCCTGCGCTGGGCTGGAGCGGTCTTGTGCACCCCTGTACCCCCAGCTGCTCAGGAGACTGGGGCAGGAGGATGGCGCGTTGGAGGCCGGCCTCAGCAAATTAGCAAAGCCCGAAGCCATTGAGCAAGACCCTGTCTGCAAATATTTTTGCATTTGTGACTGTGGGGCCACCTGGCCGAGCCCCAAACCTGGTCCAAGGCACAGGATGAATCACAGACCCCCCCAAATGTGGTTCATCTAAGTGGCAGCCTCGTGCGCAATTGGCCCAGCTGTGATGGCCCCCGAGAGCCTCCCCATTAAAGCGCAGGGCCTTCAGGGGTGTCCCCAGGGTGGGTAGGGATTTCAGCCACGTCCACCCGGCTGTCTGCGCCCCGGAGCCCCCGGGGACCCCTAAGAGCAGAGTGTTGACATGTGCGTCTCGGGGCGCCCCCGGCGCTGAAAGGCCGGCTCGGCGCCCAGGGCCTCCCGGGGAGGAGCGCTGCGCTTTCAACAGGGGCCTCCCGTGAAGAGGTCAGCAGGCGCCGGACAGCGGCCCCGTGTGCGGAATCCGGCTTCAGGGACCAACCGGGCGAGGGGTCCCCCCCGCAGGCTGAGCTCCCCGCCGGGCCCTCTGCACGTCTCTGAGCTGCTGAGAACCCAGGCGGGCAGCTTGGTCCCCCTGGGTACAGCTGGCGCACGACCTCTCCACGGGGACACCCAACGCCCAAGCAGGACAATTGGAAAAAAAAAAAGTTTTTTTTGCCTCAAATGACACGGTGGAATTTTCATTTATTTTTTTTAAGCCTCCAGGCTGGGGAAAAACACTTGCCAACGACTTCTCTGATGGACGTCCACTCCAGGAAGGTGACCAAGAACACTTAGAGGTCACCAGCAAGGAGACAGAGGACCCCACAGGGGTTCCACGTCCTGGGCAGCAGGTCTGGACCTAGGTCCTCAGCTGGCTGTGGACAGAATCCCGGTGGGAAGGGACCAGGGACAGAACGGGCCTTCCTCCAGAGTGTCCGGCATCTAGGACAGCACTCCATAGCGTCAAGGGGAAGCTCGGTTAGCAGGCACTTGGCTTTGCTGCAAATGGAGTATCAATCGTGAAACTTAGTACATACTAAGTGCTTAGTGCAGAGTACTACCTGGTGCCAAGTACTAACTACTTAGTTCTAACTGCTACCTAAGTACCAACTACTTGATGCTGTGTACTACCTGGTGCTAAGTACTAACTACTCAGTGCTAACTGCTACCTAGTGCCAAGTACCAACTACTTAATGTTGTGTACTACCTGGTGCTAAGTACTAACTACTCAGTGCTAAGTGATACCTAGTGCCAAGTACTAACTGCTGAGTGCTACTGAGAGCCAAGTACTAACTGTTTAGTTCTAAGTGCTACCGAGTGCTAAGTTCTCAGTACTTGGTGCTGAAGTACTTTGGTATTGCTTTGCTCTTAAGAATAAAGATCAACATGGGTATTTGCCTTGATCCTGCTCGGGATCAGGTCACAGTTCATAAAAACCAAGTTCTCTATTCGTAATCGCTTTTTCCTTCCTCGTTAGTTGGGTAGGAATAATAAAGTTTCACATGAGCAGTGAATCTGGACTTTTGTCTTAAGTCAGGTCGAATAAAACGCTGCGTCCGTGACCCGTTTTGGTGCTGACTGAGTGTCGGCTCAGTATCCATCACCAAGTTTAGCATCAGCGTGTACTTGGACATGGCTTTAGCACTTTGAGCCAGGTGCCCTTAACCACGGAGCCACGTCCGCAGCCCTTTTTAATTTTTTTTTAATTTTAAGACAGAGTCTTGCTAAGTTGCTTAGGGCCTTGCTGAGTTGCTGAGGCTGGCCTCCAACTTGCGATCCTTCTGCCTCAGCCTCCGGAGCTGAAGGGATTCCGGGTGTGTGCGCCACCCCGGCCAGCGCGGATATTGTTTCAGTATTAATTCCGTATTAATAAGAAAGTCAGGGTTAAAAATAGTTTGGAATGGCTGTAATGTGAGTCCAGCACTGATTAAAAAAGAATATCTCAGCATCAGTACTTGGTTGTGCATTAATAATGAAACTCAGCACCGGTAATTAGTTCAACGTTGGTTCAGTAGAAGTACTTAGCATCGGTTTTGTATTGATAATAAAATTCAGCATTGGTAATTAGTTTGGTATCGGTTTAATATCAGCATCGCGTCTCGTATCGGCTCAGGGTTCATGGAACGAGCCGAGGTAATTAGTGTGGTATTAGCTCATTTCAGTGAAAGAGGAACAATAAAGAGTGATTCGCTTGGTGATTCGCTTGGTGGTAGCTGGGTATTAGTGTTCTGATTAGAGTCCATTTTGTATTAATATTAGAACTAGCTTCGGCCAAAAGACCCAACAAGAACGACTTAGAGGAGGAAGAGTCTCTCGGGGGCTCACGGTGTCCGAGGTCCAGTCCCTGGTGGCCGACTCCATGGCTCTGGCCCAAGGGGAGCAGAACAAGATGGCGGCAGGGCCTGGAGGAGGAGAGCAGCTCAGGACAGGGCACCAGGGAGCAGAGAGAGCTCTGCTCACCAGGGACAGGACAGAGACCCCAAAGGCACAGCCCAGGGACCCCCTCCTCCAGCCACACCCCACCTGCTGCAGTCACCACCCAGTGAGTCCATCCAAGTGGATTAATCCACTTATTGGTCTACACCTCTCACAACCCACTCATTTCACTCTGAATTTTCTTGCACAACTGAGTTTTGGGGGACACCTGCTGTCTAAGCCATCACCACCACTCTCTGGACCAGCTGACCCCACTGCCTAAGGTAAGGGCCACACAGGATTTGGGAGGATGGACTCCCCCAAGGGGCCGTCTCATTGCTCCTTTTGCTGCTTTAGAGGTGAGTTCCTTCTGGGTGGTCCTTATTTTCCATTCCCAGTCTCTCGTTCCAATGAGACGCCCAAGGATCCAACACAATCTCACTTAGCAAGACGTTCTCCAGTCCCATCCATTTTTTTTTCCTGCAAATGCCACAATTTCATCCTTCTTTAGGGCTGAGTAATATTCCACTGTAAATATATATATCACATTTTTTTTCTATCCATGCATCCATTGTTGGACACCCCTGATGGCTTCACAGAAAATTATGTGTCTACATGTGCTTAAGGACGAGGGTGTCCTGTATCTCTGCAGCTTCCTGTCCACCTACGTATCCATCCATCCACCCACCCGTCCACCCGTCACCTGTCTGTCTGTCGATCCTGCCAGCTGCCCAGGTCCACATTCCTTTCCATGTGCTGGTGACCACGTGCCATCGACCCTTGGCAGAGACTCCCGCGGGGTGTCTCCAGTCCCCTGTTCTTTGGAGCTGCTGGCCCCGACACCTTTCCGGCCGGCGGTGACATCGATTCTGACATTGTCCCACCCTGAAGTCCCATTCAAGGGTCTGAAGACAGAAGCATCGGAATCGGCACCGAGGGCTGGGGATGTCCCCGTGACGGCTGACAAAGGGTGGGTGCCCTTAATTAGAGACAGCAGCAGCAGAAGAAGAAGAGACTGGGGTCAGAGTGTCCGCAACCAGCCACCTCACTTCCTCCCTCAGGGCTCCACTTCCTCCCTGAGCATCCAGCTGGGGGCCTGAGGGAGACCCTCCCAACCCACCCAATAACTGTGTTGCGTCTTTTCCCTGTGGACACCTGGGGGCAGCCAGACCCGGACACCGAATCCTGCCCACTGGCTCTTGCATGAATCGCCAAATCCCCCCGAGACGGACACTGACCGATGGCTCTGACTCTCTGCGGCCAACCGGCCCAACCAACCCTGCAGACTCTCCGGTTTGTGGCACAAACCCCAGCCACCTGTGTCCCCGGCCAGGGGAGCCATTGCCCCGGGGAAGGGCGGTGGCTTCTCGGAGTGTCCCCCCTGCCCCACCCGGGTGGCTGGCTCCTCAGCGGGGACAATCTTTTCTCGCTGTCCTTCGTCCCCCGAGCAGATAGATTTTCAGAAATATGCAAAGCGCAGCAGCGCGGGGGGGACACGGAGGAGCACTTACGGGGCGGCCGTTAATCAATGCACTTAGGATGGGCTCTTACGGCGGAGAGATGGCGCCTAATAAAAGGCTGTTGGTGCTGATTAAAGCGCGTGATCCACCGAGGCACTTAATCAGCCCTTCCCAGAGCCCGAGCCCGGGGGGAGCCTGCCACCAACGCGACTCGTCACGGCAGCCCTTGTGACAAGCCATAAGAGGCACAGCAGAAAATATGCCCGATGCAGCGTCGTCACGTTGTAATCAGAAGGTGTCTACTTTATGCACGAGACTGAGTCGCGGAAGATAAGGCCAGGTGGAGGCATTGGGCTGGGGACGCGGGCTGGGGTCCGGGTGCCCAGGGACGGTTTGGCTTTTCTGGGAGAAGGAGGACGAGGATCATGTGGGCCTCCCTGGACGGTGGAGGCTGGACCAGGCTCCAGGGCTCCAGGGGGCTCCTCCTGCCTCTCCAGCTCCTGGGCTCCAGGTGGCCCTGGGCTGGTGCCCCTCACTGCAGTCTCTGCCTCCGTCTCCACGGGGCTCCTCCTCTGGGTCTGTGTCCCCTCCTCTGTCTCTGGGGAGGACACGGCCATTGCATGAGGGCCCCCTGACCCAGGAGGAGCCCATCTCAGGACCCTTCACTAGTGACCTCTGTAGAGACCCTGTTTGCTCACGAGGTCCCCCTAGATATCAGTGACCGTCACCCAGACAGCACGGGGCCCTGTCCAAGATCCTCTCTGATGGACCGGGCCAATCCCACAGAAGGTTCCAGAAAATCCCTCTCTTCCCATTTCCCCTTCCAATCCGACTTAGAGGCCAGTCTCTGTCCTCCCAAGAGTCTCCTTGTGCATCGGGAAAAAGTAGCAGAGGCTGAGACGTTTCCTAAGAATCGTGCATTGAAGGCCGAGCCTCCCATGTGGAGTGGAGGCTTTGCGGAGGCAGCTCGAGTTCTGGAGACCACAAGGTTTCGGGGCCAGAGAACACAAACAGAGGAGTCTCCCTATTTGCACTTGGACGCTGCGTAAGGAGACCCCTGATCCACCCATGCCTGCACCCTGATCGTGCAATCCACAGCGCTGGGTCTCACGGACTCAGTTGCACAGTCGGCAACGTGGCGTGGCGCCCGGGGGCTGCCGGCGGTGGGCACGCACTGCACATCTGCAAAGCCGAGCTGCCCGGGGTCCTTTCTCCCACTCGGCCCCGAGGGAGCCGCTAGCAGTCTCCAGGGGTGGCGCCGGGCGTCGTAAATGGGGTCCCCGCAGCAGCTGGGTCCCCGGAGCGCGCCTGACGCAGACCGCGGGCGCCGGGACTTTATGACCCTCCTCCTGCGCGCAGAAGGGTTTTTACGACCCTGGAGCGTCCTCAACGGATTCTGGGGGCCTGGTTGCAAGATCCTCATCCGCAGGGAACATCTGGGCGCGGTGAGTGCTGCTTCGCCACGGCCCGTGGCTGCGGCCTCGAAATCGCGTTTTTTTGCCTCTTAGTTTTGGTGAGATTCAGGATGCAAAAAAAAAAAAAAATTCCCAGTCTCTTCGTGGTGAGGGGCCATTGGAGCCGTCTTTATCGCAGGCCAGGGACCTGGGGACACGTGTGAGGTCCACGGTTCCTGGCGGGCAGGGCTCTGGCTGGCCGTAGCAAGTTGCTCAGGGCCTCCACCTGGCCATCCTCCGGCCTCAGCCTCCCAAGCTGCTGGGATGACAGGCACGCGTCCCCGAGCCCGGCAAGTTTTAGGTTTTTAAGGACGAATATAAAGGGAACATTCATTTGCAACCGAATACGGAAAGTCGGAGCTAGAATATGTCCAAGAAGAGACGGGAACGGTCCCCCCATGGCCCAGGCTCTGATGAAAATCGCTTTTTTAGATTCCTCCATCAAGACTCTTGATTGCCCCTCAGATGACACTTGGTGACTTCTATCTATATATAAAAGATTTTTGTGAAATGACAACTTGATTCCTCCTCTGAACGAGGAAACAGAAATCGTCACTCGTGGATTGGGTGAGGTTAGAGGGCACAGAGGCTGGGGAGGCTGAGGCAGGAGGACGGCAAGAGGGAGGCCAGCCTCAATGACGTCCTGAGTCCCTAAGCAACTCAGCAAGACGCTGTCTCTCGATAATTTTTTTTTTTTAAAAGAGGCTGGGGGTATGACTTGGAGGTGAGGCCCCCCCTGGGCTCCATCCATGATGCAAAGTTGTGGTGATGTCCAGGAACGGGGACAGAGTCCCCAGAAAGTGTGGTCAAGGATTCCGACTCCGCCTGCCCACCACAAATTCAGGGGACACTGTGAGCCGCTCCCCTCTGGGAGGCACCAGGCCCCGTCAGGTTCCTGCATTTCTCGGTTTGGTCTCCGGCTGCGATTTCACCCCCCAGAGCTTCAGGGCCCCAGTTAGGGCTCCGGGTGGCCGCGGTGCAGTTTCCCGGGTGGCTTGGTGGACGGCGTGAGCTCCCGCTGGGTTTGCTGCGGGAATTTGAACCGCAGCCTCCGCCCAGAGTCCAGGGTTCGCAAACGTGGGAATGGTCAGAGGCCGGCACCCCGGAGGGCAGGGGGCGTGTGTCCACCTGGGTTGGGCGTCTTCTAGGTTTGGGGTGGACACTGTGGGTTCCCCGGGAGCCGCCTGGTTACCTAAGGTGACTGAGTCCTCTGGGGGTCCCTGGGGCGGGGTCTACGTCACAGCCTCCCTTTGTCTCAGGAGAGAGGAGATCTAGTCCGTCTGTCCATCCACCCATCCATCCACTTATCCACCCATCCATCCACTTATCCACCCATCCACTTATCCACCCATCCACCCTCCATCCACTTATGCATCCATCCACTTATCCATGCATCCATCCACTTATCCATCTGTTCAAATATCCATTTATCCATCCATCCACTTATCCATCCATCCACTTATCCATCCATCCATCCACTTATCCATCCATCCACTTATCCATCTATCCACTTATCCATCCACCCACTTATCCACCCATCCACTTATCCATCCATCTGCTTATCCATCCATCCATCCACTTATCCATCCATCCACTTATCCATCCATCCACCCTCCATCCACTTATGCATCCATCCACTTATCCATCCATCCACTTATCCATGCATCCATCCACTTATCCATCTGTTCAAATACCCATTTATCCATCCACCCTCCATCCACTTATGCATCCATCCACTTATCCATGCATCCATTCACTTATCCATCTGTTCAAATATCCACTTATGCATCCATCCACCCACCCACCCACCCGTCCGTCCATCCACCATCCGTCCATGTCCGTCCAGCCAGTCACCCACCCAGCTGGCTGTCCATGGTCTGTCCACCCTGCCCTCACTGGGGTGAAGGAACGCCAGCCCTGCGGGAGCTGGTCACCCTCTGGGGACAGGTCATCATGGTCGGGAAGCTCACATGCAAAGTGAACGAGGTGAAGAGGGTCAGGGCCACGTGGAGAAGTGTCCTCAGATGTCCTGTAAGAGAAGGACGGTCACTGGGTCCCGTGCCAATCGGGTCACCCCAAAGGGAAAAAGCTGAGCAGCCCGTGGTGACATCGTCCAGGTATTTGGGACCCAGCGTGGACCTTATGCTGTGGATCACCCCACCGGGCGTGACGTTGGGGACACTGGCTCCTTAATGACGGCAGCCCTGGAGGATTCTCCCAGCCTGATGCCATGCCACCGAGCGGGGCGCCCGGTCCCCCGTCCTTGATCTCCGGGTTTCCGCATCCAGGCGGACGGGACGATTTGGCAGGATTCGGTGGAAACGTCTCCAACGCGGGGCTGATGAGGGGACGGCCCGGGTGACCACAGGACCTCGGAGAGGAGCTCGCTGCCGCTGGATGGAAACCTGCGTTGGAGTCTGATGGGAAATTCACAGTTTTTCTTCTCTTTCTGGAAAGACACTAAAATCCCACAACTCGTCCCCGTCCCCATCCACTCAAAGCCAGACCCGGCCGCCATGTTTGGCCCAAGGGACCGATGGAAGCCACCCACCCAAGGGACGGCCACCTCGACCCCACGTGCCCAGGGCCGGGTTCCAAGAAGAGCAAGAGCGGAGGCCCCAGGTTGAGTTCTCGGGAGGTCCGGCAGATCTTGGAGTCGCTGCCTGATTTCTGTTCCGTTCTCCGTCATTCAGAAATGAAGGGACATGTGGCCACATTGGAATGAGCAGTGTCCCTCATCTTGTACGTTGGGGTCCTTCTTGAGTCAAATAAGGGTTCGTGACCTGAACCAAAGCCCTGTGATACCGTGACAGTGGATCTGGTGACTGACGAAGCTGCTGAGCGACGCGTGGGAGGGTAGCATATACCTGGTGGATACACTGGTGCAAAGGATGACTCATGTCCCTGGCCGGTCCCAGTGGGAACTGCCTGGGACTTTTAT
The DNA here is from genome assembly GCF_021218885.2 of Marmota monax. Taxonomy (NCBI): domain Eukaryota; kingdom Metazoa; phylum Chordata; class Mammalia; order Rodentia; family Sciuridae; genus Marmota; species Marmota monax. Next base: position 3,577,658 of record NW_026692492.1, on the reverse strand, counting down.
CACAGTCCTCGAAAATGGTACAAAGAGACATTGAGACGCATCTGTGATTTCCTTCTGGAATTTTCCATCTGATGTCTTGGGACCCCTGTTGGCCTTGGGTCATTGAATGCCCAGCGAGTGAGACCACAGATCCGAGGAGGGTCATGAGTTCCGCTTTCTCTGACGGTTCGTGAGTTGGGAGCCAAGAGCGGGTCTGACGTTGCTCAAGGTCATCGCACTTCCCCAGCTGGTTGCCCCAGATGCGGTGGCAGGTCAGGATCCCTTGTCACACGGGATCTGGTGTTGTCCATTTGGGGCCAGGTGGCTGTGACTGTAAGCTGATCCTCCCAGGCTCCAGGGGTGTGTGTGTGTGTGCGTGTGTGTGCACGCGCCTGTGAGTGTGACACAGAGAGGGACGGAGAGATTCTCTTTCTGGATTATTACTTACGGGGACCTTGCGTCCACTTGTGGGACATCGGAACCCGTTCCACTTACGGTTTCCGTCTCTGGGTCCTTTCTACTGTTTGCATTTACAACATTCTGGAGCAGACCCACCTGCCTCCGTCCACTCTGTGCCGATCTCACCGAACCACGTGGACCTGGATAAGCAGATGTCACAGTTGAATTATGTCCCTTCTATATTCCTACGTTGAATCCCTGGCCCCAGGACCTTGGGACGTGTCTGTGCGTGGAAATGAGTCTACGAAGCCCGGGGGTGGAGTGGGGGACACAGAAGCCTGTCCCCTCCCGTCTCTGGCTCTCGAAGGACCGGTAATAAATGGGGCCAGTTTCCAAGGATCCTTGGTCAGGGGCACAGGACCCAGTGCCATCAGGCTCCGGAGACACCTGAGACTATTGCCCTCTGTCCTCCATAAATGAGGCTGCAAATCGGATTTATTCATGACGCTCTTTGTCCCACCGTCACCCTCCCCGGCCAGCCTCCCTCCGTGCCACAAAAACAGGTGCAGTCCAAGTGAAGCCTGTGAAAATCTAGTCCCACCCGCGACACGTCTTCCTGGACCTAGGGGAGGCTCCGGAGGCCGACAGCACTGGGGTCCCCGGGGTCCCCAGCGGGATAATGAGCGTGCCACTCCGTGGCATCTGCAGCCCGGGTGTCCCCACAGGTGACCTGCCAGTCAGCACCAGGTTAAGTCGGTTTACACTGCATGGCCCATCAGGTTAAGTTGGTCTACACTGCACGGCCAACCTGGCTGATGCAGTCTACACTGCAAGGCCAATCCGTTCAGTCCACTCGAGGCGGGATGGCCAATCACATTCAGCCGGTCCACACTTGGATGGCCGATCCAGATGACTCCGTCTACACTGTGTGACTCAGTCTGTACTAGATGAGCAATCAGGTTAACTCAGTCTCCACGGCAGGGCCAATCTATTTCACTCAGTCTACACTGGGTGAATCAATCCAGTTGATTCCATCTCTATGAGGGATCACCAAGCAAACTCTGTCTACAGTGGGTGCCCAATCAGGTAGATTCGGTCTACACCGGGCAAACCGTTGGTTGACTCCATCTACACTAGATGACCAATGAAGTTAAGTTGGTCTACACTGGATTACGAATCCATCCAAACCAGTTCCCACTGAATGACCAAACAAATCAACTCCGTGGACACTGGATGAGGAATCAAGTCACCTCAGTCTACACTGCAGGACAGATCTGGTCAACTCGGGGTCCTTTGGAAGACCCCCGCTCTTCCTCTGAGCCCCTAAACCCACCTGTCCATTAGGTGTGGCGTCCCGGGGTGACTTTGCATATGGCGCCGTGATTTTGAGAAATGCGTGCACCCGCGACAGCAGGACGGACTCTGGTCATTTCCAGAAACGTCTGTCTCCACCCAAAATGAGCTTCTGACGTCGTAACTGTGCACTGACCTGTTGGGTCAAGGAGTCCAACAAGGAGGGAGGTGAGACCATTTGAAGGACCGTCCACCTTTGGCCATCTTGCCCTCGGCTCCAGTCCCCGGTGGGCACCCCAGACGCCCTGTTCTGAGTGGGTTTCCTAATAGGAACCCAAGCGTCCACCCCGGAGGACAGGGGCTGGACCAGGGTCCCCGGCTGAGCCCACTCCAGGGCTCCAGGGGGCTCCTCCTGCCTGTCCAGCTCCTGGGCTCCAGGTGGCCCTGGGCTGGTGGCCCCTCAGTGCAGTCTCTGCCTCCGTCTCCACGGGGCTCCTCCTCTGTGCCTGTGTCCCCTCCTCTGTCTCTTGGGAGGACACGGCCATTCCATGAGGGCCCCCTGACCCAGGAGGAGCCCATCTCAGGGCCCTCCACTATTGACCTCTACAGAGACCCTGTCCCCACACCAGGTCCTGTTCTAAGGACCCAGGTGGCCCTAAATTTGGGGGACATTAAAAGCACAGAGCGATGGCTATTTTCCGGGAGACCCGTGGTCAGGCGCTGACCTGCAGCAGAACTTTCTGGCAGCCGGGATGTTGCACGCCAAGCCTGTCTGACCCTGGTTTCCTACCTGTCAATCACAGACCCTGCAATTGCCATGAGCCACTGGAGGGGTCACCCTGCTCTCTGCGCGGTCACCATGGGGACGTCCTGAAGTCTCTCCTGCCCCATGAAGACGCGGTCACTCTGAAGCTGTGACAGCAGGTGCCGAATGTGATCCCTGGAGTCGCTCCCAGGGCCCACCTGGGTGCAGAGCCTGCGGCCACCTCCATTCTCCTTCCTGTGGGGAAGAGAACCTCGGGGTGTCCCCCGGTGGCTCCTCTTGTGAGGTGTCTTGGGGCCAGCAAGCCTCAGAGGCCACCAACCTGGCACCGAGCCAGCCCTGTGACAGGCCGGGAGCTGGGGGTGCAGCCGAGATGGCGCTGGAGGAACCACCTGCCAATCAAAGCCAGCAGGCGCCCCCACTGCGGCTAAGTAACAGGTCCAGCGCGGCCATAACCTGATTTTATGGGGCTGCCGAGCCGAACCCGTAAATCTCACCGCCTCCCCGGGGCTGCAGCCCTTCCTGCACCTCCCCTTCGCTCCCGGGTCCCCGGAGCACTCGTTCCTGTCAGAACGGGCAAATCCAGAGGCCGAAACGGAATCCGTGGTGGCCAGGGCGTGGGGACGGGAAAGGGGAGATCCCGCTGGCCTCCAACTTGTGGATCCTCCTGCCTCAGCCTCCCAAGCCCCTGGGGTTTCAGGTGTGCATCCCAACGCCTGCACCGTGGAGCTCCAACAGAAGCTGCCGCGTCTGTGTCTCTGGCCATATTTCGGGGTGCACTGGGCACCTTGAGCAACTGCAACAGGGCCCAAAAGAGCACCCCAGCTCTGGGTCCGGAGCCGCTGCAGCCTTCTTGCTCCCATGAGGAGAGGGCTGCTGCTTGAGAATGCGCTTGCTGATTTGCATCCTATTTACCCCCTTGACCACCACTTTGGGGGTGCACGGCTCTGGCTTCGGATGCCGACCACGGCAATCCCCGAGTGGGACCCTCAGACGCTTGGCTCCTTTTTTACAACCACCTCTCAGTCTCGTCTCTTGGTTTCCGTTGGGGATTTTTTTTTTTTCCACGAAGCCCAGATCCAACGCACACACAGGAAAAAAAATGTCCTCTCCGGCTCGAGTTCAGCGCACAGTGGGCTTTGATCCTGGGGAGCCGGTTGGGGGGGGGGGAACGGGGACTGGGGTGACCCCAGGCCTGGGCTGTGTCCCTCCTGGAAGGGGCGGGTTTGGCTAAGCGGCCGTCATGTCTGAGCTGATTGAACCTGAGGCGGGAAATGGACCCCCAGAGACGACGCAAAACCGGGGGCTGTTATGCAAACAGCCTCAGGTTTGTGCCTTGTGCAAATTCGATTGTGTGTGTGTGAGTGTGTGTGAGCCTGGGTGCATGCGACGCCCTGAAACCCACAGTGACCTAAGATTCGTCATCGTCACTGAGCAATTAGGAGCAAGGGGAAAGGAATTGAATGTAAATAAGGTCCCTTTAGGCCCCCGGTGAACACTTTTCAGCGACAAGGAGGCTCCGGTTACCAGGGAAGATGGACGAAATCCAAAAGGCACGGTCGCCGTGGCTCGCCAGGGTCGGTTGCTCATTCGCTGCACTGCGAGGTTGCTAACTAGCACATACAATTTCCCATCGCGGGAGGGGAATTGGAACCCACCACCCAGGGGCTGGGGAGTCAGCTCAGGGGCGCAGAGGTCGCCCAGCGAGGCCCTGAGCTCGGTCAGCAGAGACCCATGCAGAGGCCCGAGGCTACAGGTGGCCAACGGTGCAGCGCGCATGTCTGCACAGGGGGCCCAGCCACCCAGAGCCGGTGACAGACGACTTCCCAAGGTCCGTGTCCTTAAAATAGCAGGTGTCAGATATTCACGAAGCAGACAAGTAGGACATTGAGCAATTGGGGCTTCGAGGCTTCCAGGAACCGGGTGTGGGGTGGTGGCCACGTAGGGTCCCTGCTGGTGTGCATTTCTGAGCTGTGTCACCAGTTTGGGGAAAAAAAAAAAAAAAAAAAAAACCAAAAATCTAGGTCTGGGGTGTGCGTAACAATGCGCTCCGCACCGGTTGTGGTGGAATCCGTGCGCACCGGGCCTCGAGTGGCCTCTGAGCGCCTCGGGGCTGCGCATGCCCCGGCACGTCCCCAGCGCCGCGTTTGGTAAAGCGCCTCAGGACCTTGGCGGAGCGGTTGCAGCCCAGCGCTGCTGCGCAGAGGCCGGTGCTATATAACGCAGCCAGGTCCCTGTCACCAGTGGCCCTTGGAAGCCACCGTGAAATGGGAAGGTTCCTGATCAGGTTTAATGGCTCCTTTTCCTGCAGAAAAGAAACCAACCTGAAGTTTCTCCAAGGGGGCAGCGAGGACGCTGTCAGTTTTGCGCTCCCCGCGGGGCGGGGGGGGAGGACTCTTTAAGACAGAAAGGGACCAAAATGCCCTGTCCACCCCGCTGTCCACCCCATGAGGTGACTGTGTGTAACGTCAGGCCCTGGAGGAGCCGGAGGGAGGCAGGGATCCCCCACCCTGTGGCTCGCAGGGAAATCGGCGCGGGCTGCCTCGGGTCTCCGGGCCTGGAGACGCCTGACAGGTTGACATTCTCACTGCTAAGTGGCGGTGACGCGGGGTTGTCAACCAGGGGACCCTGTTATCGGGCCTGGCACGGATCATACCCCAAGCCCTTATGGGAAGTGATGAGCCCCGTTCGCTTCCAGCGGGGAGCAGCCAATTGGGTCTCTGTCGAGAAGAGGAAGGAGCCCACCTGTCCCCCTCCCCCGTCCCCTTGGAAATGGTGGGAATGGAGAGCAAATTGTTGAAACCAGGCGCCCGGTTAATGGGCCCGCGTTTGGAACCGAGGCAGGCGGAGGGGGAAAGGGAAGGGTCCTAATGGGCCACCGCGATGGCTTTCAGATGTCGCTTTCTGGGTTGCAGGGCCGTGCGCAAAGATGGTGCGCGCGTGTCCCGCCCCGGCGCGTGCGCCCCCGCTGCAGAGCGCGCGGCTCCTAAGGAGCGTCTTTTGCACACGGCGCGGGGCTGACCCGGCCTGGTCCTCCTCCTCCTCCTCCGCGCGGTGGAGGGAGGCCGTGGGGGTCTGAAGGCCATCTAGGGCCCCGGGCAGAAATGGGATCTGGCGCCTTCCAGCTGGATCCCCCATGGCACCCCACCCCCCTTACACCCCCTCAGTTTTTTAAAATGGGCTCAAACGGGCTGTTTAATACCTGGACACTGGGGGCTCCGGCAGGAGGCAGGACATTGGTGCCGGGGACGCTGGAGGGACCCCAGCCCCGGAGCAGGCTGGCCTCGATGACAGCCTCGACAGGGGGTGTGTGGGCACCTGGCCACGTGGCCCTGCACCAGAGAGGGACCTGGGGACACGGTGGAGGAAGGAATTAACGGAGGGTTAAGTGGGCTCAGGGCCGGCCTGTCGCCCGTGTCCCCGCAGACGCCCCATCAATCAAGGTGGACGGAGCCCGCTCCTGGGGAGGGGGACACCGAGAGAGGAGGGGCTGGGAGGCCTGGTCAGCGGGTTCAGGCCCCGGGGAGGGTCTCATGAGGGTGCCCAGAGGAGAACGCAGGCCCTGTGGTGGGGACACTGGCAGGGCAGGGCCAGGGGACAGTGCTGACCTGTGGCTGAAGGGGGGACTCCAACACTCAGAAGGGACCAGGCGCCCGGTTAGAATGCAAAGGTCAGAACCGGGGAAATGCCCCCAGCCAAGGAAGGGCCCCGAGCAGACAGGATGTGCACCGGGCAATGTCCACCTGGGCACCCTGGAGCCTGCGAGAGAGCTGTCCACTGTCCACATGTCCACCTTGGGACTCCTGGGGGACTGCAAGAAAGATGTGCACTGTCCAAATGTCCACCTTGGGACTCCTGGGGCCTGTCATATAGATGTCCACCGGGTAAATGTCCACCTGGGCATCTTGGAGCCTGCAAGACCGATGTCCACTGTCCAAGTGTCCATCTGGGCATCCCTGGGGCCTGCGGGAGAGCTGTCCACTGTGTCAATGTCCACCTGGGACCTCCAGGTCTAAGGGCAGGTGCCTGTGTCCCCAGTGTCCGTCCCCCTGGCCAGCCCTGGCCTGCTGTGACGTCCCGCAGACCCCAGCGAGTGTCCCTTGCCCCGGGGGCAGGGCTGCCCGTCTGTCCATCTCCCCTGCCCGGCCGACCTGGGCCTCTGCCGGCGGAAACACCTGCGAGGGCCGGTGCCCGGGGCCAGCTGCAGCCGTCGAGCCTGGCCACTGGGGTCAGCGGGCGGCAGGTGTGCTGGGGCCCGGCCTGGCCTCGGGGGCTGGGGCGGAGGTCAGGCGGCCAGGTGGCCCCCATTAGGGAGGGGACCGGCCGCTCCGGGGCCACATCAATTCCAGGCGCGGCCTTCAAAGCCCCCATTAGGGCGTCTGCTAGGGTCGCCGCGCGTCCTCGGAGCCGGCAGGTGGCCTGGAGCCCAGCCACAGGCGTCCCCCCCCCAGCCCCGTCCTGCGGCCACTTCGGGGCCTCATTTCCATCTGGGGGAAAGATAACTAGGAACACGTGGGGGCGATACATAGGAGACGCCATTAAACCTCCCTAATTTAGGGGGGAAAATCGACCTTAATGAAGTCCCGCGGCCAGGACAGGGGGCGGCCAGAGGCTGCGGCCACCGATTAGGAGGCTGGCCTCCCCCCTCCCTCTCCCCCCCTCCCTCTCCCTCTTTTTTTCCCCATTTTTCCTCTTTTTTCATCTAATGGATTTATGAATTGCTCTCTGTCGGGTCAGAGACTCGGGTAATTTCCTCTGGTCGGGGGCAGCGGAATTCCAGGTCCACCTAAGCAGGAACACAGGCCGCCACCGTGGAGTCTGGTACTGAGAATCCCGTGTTCCCTGAGTCTGCATTTTTTAAAGGAAAAGGAAAAAACAGTCTCCAACGTGTGTCCGTTGTCACCCGGGTGCGGGCTGCGGGGGTCCCCCCCCCCCCGGGGACGATTAAAAACCCAGGGAGTTCATCCCAGCGGCTCGGGAGGCTGAGGCCGGAGGATGGTGAGGTCAAAGCCAGCCTCAGCCAAAGCGAGGCCCTGAGCAGCTCAGGGAGACCCTGTCCCTAAATAAAATGCAAAATAGGGCTGGGGACGGGGCTCCGGGGTCCAGGGCCCCTGAGGTCAACCCCCCAGGTCCCCCCGTAAAAATAAAAGCCCGGGAAGCGCCCGCTGGGTCATGAAATGTGTGTCGGCTTGCAAAGGAGTCTGTTAATGACCTCTACCAGCGGGAGGCTCTCTGGGGGGAGGACAGGAGGGTCCCTGGGAAATGTCTCATGGTCATTTCCAAGCGAGGGACGTGCTAAGGAGAGCAGGAACCTCGTTTAGGGGTCCCGCGGGGTAGAGTGAGGGGCTTTCCTCCTCCTGGTCAGTCCTAGTGGGCTCTGCAGGGAGGGGAGGCTGTCCGTGGGTTGCAGGGCCAGCGGGGCCAGTAGGGAGGTCGCAGAGAAAGGAGGCAGCTCCTGTCCCTTGACGGTGCCAAGGTCTTCCTGGCCACCGCCGGCTTTGCACAAGACAGAGGTCACAGGGCACCCCCACTGCTGGCTGCCCGTGTGCAAAGGACTGCTGACCTCCAAGGTCACCCCGAGCTCCAGCTTCCTGGACACTCGGGGAGCTGGTTTAGAACAAGTGAGATGGACCTGGCTCTTGTCACGCACAGAATCGTCCCCTTTATCGAAAAGGTGTCGGCTGCAGCCCTGGCCCCAGGACCTTGGCATGTGCTGTGTGTGGAGTCGGGTCTTTGCAGAGGGGATAGGGGTGCACTGAGGTCCCCAGGGTGGCCCTGACCCAGCAGGACTGGGGTCCTCGTAGAGGAGGAGATGAGGACACAGACGCACACAGAGGGACGCCCCGGGAGGACACAGGGAGAAGGTGGCATCTGCCTCAGGAGGAGTCCACCCTGCCCACCCTGGACCTCAGGCTGCAGCCCCGCTCTGGCCATGGACGTCGGACTCGGGGGGATTCTGCAAGGTGGCCCCCATCCCGATCTCAGGAGGGGACGAACCTGGTGCCCCAGGGAGATTCTGGGACCACGATTCTGTCACCAAACCACCCAGAGTGTTAATCTCTGACGGTGGGGAAATTGCTCTTTTTGTGATTTTCTTCATTTTTCCGACAGTAGCTGTCAATCGAGCCATGACACCTGTCAATCAACTCTTCTTCCCTCCATTCCCCCCCCCTTCCTTCTTCCCTTTCTATCGGTCTACGTAACAGAATATTACTCAGTCCCGAAAAAGGACCAAAGTCGGTCATCAGTGACCCACGTAAACCCAGAACCCCTTTATGTTCCGTGAAATGAGCCGGGCACAGCGGGTCGGATCTCGGATGATTCTGGGAGTCTAGAAGGGTCAAATCCGGTGGAGGACCCCAAACGCCTGGGCCGTGACTTCTCCAGGGAGGAGCCACCAAGCATCAGGAGGAAGGTGGTCGCCCCGAGTGGCGCGCGTGGTTGTCTCACTCTGGGCCACCCCAGGCCACCTGTCCCTTCTTCTTTCAGTACAGTTCATCCTGCCCCCCCAGGTCCCCCACCGAGGCCCAGTGACAAGCGTCTCCCAGGGACAGACATTCGGGAAGGAGGATCTGGGCCCCGTTTCCCTGAGGCGCGGCCTCCTCGGGAGCCAGGAACACGGACTCCGTGTGTGGGTTGTCGGCCCGCAGCCGGGTCGTAAAGGGAGGCTGGCTCAGTGCCCCGCCGCCTCCAGAGCCCCTTTTGGAAAAGAAAAATAAAATAAAGTAAAGTGCTGGGGGGGGGGGGGGGCAGAGGGGGCGGTGGGTTTATGTCCTGACCGCGGCGGCTGAGGGCGGGCTGCGCCAGCTGTAGGCGTCTTATTAAAGCTCAGGCACTGGCAACGGCGGGGCCAGCACCAATTAAAGCCATGAAAATCACGGCCGCCGCCGCGCAGCCAAGGGCTGGGCACAGCTGTCGGGGCGGGGGGAGGCAGGGGAGGGAGGCAGGGGAGGGAGGCTGGAGGCCCCGGGGGCTGGGCTCCGCCAAGGAACAAAGAGCAAGAGGTGGGTGGCGGGGCCGACGGGGCTCAGGTGACAAAGGTGGCCAGACGGGGTGCAGCCCCAAGATCCCGGAGCCCGGGCCAACCTGGGGAGCAAGTGGGTTCCATTGACCCCCCGACGTGGCGCCGTGGCGGGCAGGAGGTGTGCGGGGTGCAGCCGGACGCTGGGGTGGGGACGGAGAGGGTGCTCACCTCTGGGTGGACATGGTACCCCTCTGCCCTCCATCTCCGTCTCTCCGTCCATCTGTCCCTGTTCACCTCTCCATCTGTCCGTCCACCCACCGCTCATCCCTCTCATGAAGCCTCCCAAGTCCCCTCCGACAGCTTCCAAGCCAGGAAGCCGCAAGCCTTGGGGGCCCGCGGGGACAGGGGTGCGCGGCAGGCACACATCACCTCGGAGCTCAGCAGGGCTGCGTGCCTTCCAGGGAGCGCGCGTCCCAGCTGTGGGGGGGCCGTGCTCCGAGCCCGGAGGCCGTCCACAGGCGGGCAGCTGGGTGCAGGAGCCCATAGTGCTGCCACGTGCTGCTGGACCAGGAGGGCTCTGCGGGGCCCCTGATGCTGGCCAGGAGCGTGCCCGGCAGGGGTCGGAGCCCACCGCGGTGCTGAGGAGACCCTGACCTGAAGCCTGGCCTCAGGTCTTCACTGCATGGTGATCACACATCACAGGGGACGCAGTCGGACATCGTCCCTCGTGCATGGGACATCGTCCCTCGTGCATGGGACATCGTCCTCTGCTGGCCTGCGTTTACCTATCTATGGCTTTTGAGTGGGTCAGCCTGGTTCCAACGTTCCTTCCCTCCCCCTCGATCCCCTTCCTGGCCTCCTATTTCCATGTTTTCTCCCCCTTTTAGAACTTCCTTATCTCTCCGTAGCTTCATGCGGACGAGAGAAAACGTCCAACGTCCCGACTTTGACGTTCGGAGTCCGGCTTCTTTCACTGACCGTGACGGTTTCCAGCTGTTTCCACTGACCAGCATGATTCCCCTCTTTTTCATGGCTGAGTAATACTCCACTGGGTATGAATACCATGTTGTCTCCGTCCATTCGTCTATCGATGGGGACCGTAACCGGCCGCCATATTGGATGCAGCAACAGTGACCCTGTCCACCGTCCACTGCAGACTTCTGGTCTCCAGGGCTGGGAGAGAGGCCCGGAGCGGGGACGGGCTCCTGGACCTACGGCCCGGGCCCGAGGACGGAGGCCGGCCACGAGTCCCCAGTGTGTGTGCGGAGGTCTGGAGCCCAGCCCTGGTTTTCGGATAACGACGGAGATGTCCACCGTCACCGGGCTCCTCCATCAAGGGGGAAGGTTGGCAGGCGGAGCTTGGTAACGTCCCCTGCACTGAGCCGAGGGAGGTGCGAAGGTGACACCGGCCAGTCCCTGGACGCAGCTGCCCGGGCAGCTTTTCCGGCCCACCCGCCTCCTATGGGGTCCTCGGGAGGCCGGGGGAGGCCGTGCCTTGGACGCCACCAGCGCCCAGATGTCGCCTCTCCGTTCTCGGACTCTGAGATTTTATTTGCATCAGAAAACGGTGTTTTTCTCCCCGAGCCCTGGAGGGAGCGTCTCGGGGTCAGCGGAGCCGCGCTGGCCGTCCGCGGCTGCTGCTCCTGCGGTCTCTGCGGTGACACTTGTCCTGGGTCTTGGTTTCGGCCCGATGGTGATGACAGAGAGGGTCTGAGGCGCTCTGGGTGGACAGGAGGCTCTGTGGCCACTGCCTGCCCGTAGCCCCGTGGACGTGGCTCAGCTGTCACCTCTCCTTCCAACGCTCGTCCCCCCCCCCCCCAAAATGGACCATCTTCAGGGGTCACCTGGGCACCACAGGACACCACCATCAACCGTCCCAGGCCAGACCTGTCTCCAATGGTGGGGGACGTCACCCGCCTGCACACCCTCCTCTTGTCACTCATGCAAAACCCTGCCTGGGACCCGCCAGTCCCCGGGGCCGCGGTCACCTCTGAGCCACACCGCGGTCTCCTCGTGGGAGCCACCGAGTCCCAGGGTGGCTGGCCACCAAGGCGACAGGCAGGTCACGGCTGGTCTCTGGCTCCAGGGTGTCTGGACGCTCAGTGTCACCATCCAAAACCAAAAAGAGTCGACTGACCCTGGATCCTGGATCCCAGCGCGTCTTTACCTCCGTCGCGGGACGTGTCCAGAGGACAGCCACCGGGAACCGGGCATCTGCAGTGGGTCCAGTGGTCAGCGATCCTGAGGGACGGAGGGACCTTCTGGGTATTGGGCTGCGCCACCGGGAACCCGTTGGTCCCACGGAAAATCCTTCCTCTGTGTTTGACTAAGTCGATGCGCCCGGCCGCGGGGCGTCGAATCCTACTACACGAGATTATACCAAATTATATCATAGTTTAGATCTTGTTATACTTCATCCTATTTTATTATATTACATCATACTTTATATTGTATCATATTATATTACACTTCTTTATTTATATTTCACTTCCTTATATTTTATCATATTATATTATAGTTCATATTTTATCATATTATATTTTATTTTATTTTATATATCATGTTTCATTATATTCTATTTATCATACTTTAGATTTTATTATATTTTATTATATTTCATTATATTATATTATCCTTCTTTATATTTTATTATATTACATTATACTTTATATTCCATTATATTATATTATACTTCTTAATATTTTATCATATTATACTATACTTCATATTTTATCATATTTTATTTTGTATATCATATTTAATTATATTTTATTTATCATACTTTAGATTTTATTATATTTTATTATATCTCATTATATTTCATTATATTATATTATATTATCCTTCTTTATATTTTATTATATCACATTATACTTTATATTTCATTATATTATGTTATACTTCTTTATATTTTATCATATTATATTATAATTTAAATTTCATTATATTTTATATTACATTATATTTTATTATATCATATTATACTTTATATTTTATTTACTATATTATACTTTATATTTTATCATATTATATTATAGTTCATATTTATCATATTTTATTTTATATATCATATTTCATTATATTTTATTTATCATACTTTAGATTTTATTATATTTTATTATACTTTATATTTTATTATATTTCATTATATTATACTTCTTTACATTTTATCATATTATAGTTCGTATTTATCATATTTTATTATATATATCATATTTCATTATATTTTATTTATCATACTTTATATTTCATTATATTATATTACACTCCTTTATATTTTATTATATTTCATTATATTATACTTCTTTACATTTTATCATATTATAGTTCGTATTTATCATATTTTATTATATATATCATATTTCATTATGTTTTATTTATCATACTTTAGATTTTATTATATTTTATTATGTTTTATTATACTTTATATTTTATTATATTTCATTATATTATATTATATTATCCTTCTTCATATTTTATTATATCACATTATACTTTATATTTCATTATATTATATTACACTCCTTTATATTTTATTATATTTCATTATATTATACTTCTTTACATTTTATCATATTATAGTTCGTATTTATCATATTTTATTATATATACCATATTTCATTATATTTTATTTATCATACTTTAGATTTTATTATATTTTACTATGTTTTATTATACTTTATATTTATTTCATTATATTACATTGTACTTCTTTATAGTTTACTATATTATACTATAATTTAAATCGCACTATATTTTATATTACATCATATTTTATTTTATTGTCGGTATACATGATGAAACCCCCGGCTCTCGCGGCCACCCGGCGCTGCGTGGGCACACACTGAGGGTGGCCCCCGAAGAATGGCGGAAGGGGAGTGGGTGACCAGAGCCTGGGCGTGGGTGACCCTCCCATCTCAGGCGTCCAACAGAAGCTGGACAGGCACAGCAGGAGCCCTCGATGGTCCTGGGAGTCGGTGCGGTGACATCCTGAGGAGTGGACACACTCAGAGGGACACAGATTCGCAAGGAGGCTCAGGTTTATGAAGCCTCTACTCCACACCAGACCCTGAGTGAGAGCCGCCATATGCATCCCGGTGAGGACTTGGCCGATAGGATCCATCACCCTGAAAACCAGACCCTGTGACCCAGCCCAGAGAGGGTCACGCATGCCCATGAGCACGGAAGTGGCCTTCACAGAAGCCCCAGCGTGGAAGCCGCTGGGAGGTCCGTGCACGGGATGGATACATAGAATGCGTTCCATTGGTGCGATGGAATATTATTCAGCCCTGAAGAAGGAAGGAAATCCTGACACCTGCCTCCAGGCGGGTGGAACAAGAGGATGTGGTTCTGAGCCATGAGGACAGAGAGAATGTGACCCCATGGACTCTGGCATGCATCTTGTTGCAGATTTGGACGGGCGTTCTCCACTGGATGGACTCCATCCTTGATGAGCCCCCCCCGTGTCCGCCATGTTTTCCTGTGGATTCCCCACAGCTGCCTGGATTCTGCAGGTGCAGGGGACTCTCGAAACTCACCTCCTACACAGGAACCGTCTGTCTTTCCTTTCTTCCCTGCACGTCTGTAGGACACTGGACGCCAGGACTTCTCCTTCACGCTGACTATCTCTGGGGGCTGCGGAAGTTTTCATTTCTACTTGATTTTCTTTTCCTCTGAGGACGGCATCATCAGCCCTGGAGGGCGGAGGCTGGACCAGAGTCCAGGCTGAGCTCCCTCCAGGGCTCCAGGGGGCTCCTCCTGCCTCTCCAGCTCCTGGGCTCCAGGTGGCCCTGGGCTGGTGGCCCTCACTGCAGTCTCTGCCTCCGTCTCCACGGGGCTCGTCCTCTGGGTCTGTGTCCCCTCCTCTGTCCCTTGGGAGGACATGGCCATGGCATGAGGGCCCCCTGCCCCAGGAGGAGCCCAGCTCGGGGCCCTTCACTGATGACCTCTGCAGAGACCCAAATAATTTTCCTTGCTGAGGCCCCAGGAGGCCCCCCCTCTGTAGAGGTCACTCTTCAAGTCCATGGTGTGGAAATGGACCAGGATCCAACATGGCGGCCGGGCCCAGTGGAGGGGAGAGGTCTGAGGTGGGAGGGAGGTTGAGGCTGCCTCCCTCTCGGCCTGAAGGTCCTGGCTGTGTTCGTGGAGTCGGATGAGCCGGGCGCTCTGGTCACCCATCTTCATGGGACACCAGCGCTGAGTCGCCCAGAGACGGGGCTTGGTGGGAGCAGGACGCGGCTGAGCCCCACGTCCGTGTCCTGGTCGCCCTGCTGGACTTTTAGCCCAATCGCACGAGGGGCTGACAAAGCAACTGGGTCGCCTCGCCCCAGCCCTCCCGGGGCAGTTCTACCTAGTGTCTGACTTATTTCCAGTTTAGCGCCAACAGAGGTGGAACTTCCCGGGTGGTTTGCTGTTCCAAGCCCTCGGGGCCTGGGGTGCCCGGGGAGCCCAGAGGACGGTTCCTGAGGTCCGAGGCCTCAGCCTCACCCACGCCTCCTCTTTCCCATTCCCAGTGAGCTGCAGCCACCTCCGTAGGATGGCTTCGCAGTGACGGTGACACTGACGTCCAGAGCCCGTTGCTGCAGCCTCTCCGGCCTCCCCTCCACCACCTGGTCCAGCCTCCTGCAGAAGACCATGGAAGGGGATCCACCAACCAGTGTGCACAGCCCACGGCCAATAAAACTTTATCGACAAACACAAGTCGGGGGCCAACGGGATCCCTGTGCGCCCAGCCTGCCCAGCCTAGCTGTGGCAAGAGACTGGCCGTCCTCAGGAGGCGTAAGAGGGCCCGCATCTGATCCCAGGGGACACGGGGGATGTCGGGGACATCTGTGGTTGTCACAAGTACAGAGGACATGCTGGTGTAGCTCAGAGATGCTGTTCAATATGTGGCAATGCACAGGACGGCCCACCAGGGAGACCCATGGACAGCCATCTGTCAATCATCCATCCATCCATCCTGCCTGTCTGTCCATCTATCTGTCATCGACCCATTCTGTCTATCTACCTGTCAATCATCTATCTGTCATCTATCTATCTTCTATCATCTATCCACCTGTCTATCTATCTATCTGCCATCTGCCCATCCTGTCTGTCCATCTATCTGTCATCGACCCATTCTGTCTATCTACCTGTCAATCATGTGTCATCTATCTATCTCCTATCATCTATCCATCCTGTCTACCTATCTATCCATCTGTCTGTCCATCTATCTCTCTATCATCGACCCATCCTGTCTGTCCAGGGGGCTCTCACACCCTGGGTGGGGCTGCTCCTGGCTCCTGGTGTGTGGGGCCCAGAGAGGCTGCTCCACCTCCTGCAGCGCACAGCACAGCCCAGGGTGCGGAGGTTGAAGGCCCTAGAGGATGGAAACCTGTCCCCACGGCTGGCTCCCCGTGGGCCACGCTGCCCGTGTCCTTCCGGCCACCTTCTCTGGTCTCTGGCTCAGGTCCCCACCTGACCGTCTGGTGGCCAGGGTCGCACATCAGCCCAGAGCCCGGGTTCCGGGCCCCACCAGGGGCTGCTGGGCCTGGGGTCTAGGGGACGGTGACCTGCAGGACCCCCCTGGATGGCAGGAGTGACAGGGCCACGGGGCTCGGGGTCATGGTGAGGGAACAAAGGGGCCCTGGGGCCTGCAGAGAGAGGCGGGGGAGGGGTGGCCCTGGGTCTTTCACATGCAAATGTCCCTCCTGCCCGGGACTCGGCTGCTGCCCGGGACAAGCACAGAGGCCCCGTGGCCAGGCCCAGGCGGAGGCTGAGAGGCCTCTTCGCATTGGCAGGTCCAGTTTCCAGTGAGAGACCCAGAGGTGGACAGCGCCTCTGGGAATGTCCAGGTGGACGCGGTCACGCTCCCTGTCACCCCGGGCAGCAGGCCAGGTGCACAGGGCGATGGGCCCCACGGCCTCCGGCTGGGCCAATCCCAGTGCACAACCTGAACCACCAGCCCAGAGACGGGCGGCACAGACTCCCCAACGAACCAGCGCAGGGTCCAGCTCGGTGATCTTATTTTATTTGGAACCGAAGATTGAATTGAGGGACACTCGACCCCCGAGCCCCGTCCCCAGCCCTATTTGGCATTTTATTTAGAGACAGGGTCCCCCTGAGCTGCTCAGGGCCTCGCTGTGGTGGAGGCTGGCTTTGACCTTGCGATCCTCCTGCCTTGGCCTCCTGAGCTGCTGGGATGACATCCTGGGTGAGGACAGCCCGAGAGGTCACCTCCGACGCCCAGTGGGGCTGAGCAGGGCCTGGGAGCGGGAGAATTGGGGCTCAGCGCCCATGACCTGCAGGTGCTGTTTCCCCGGGTGAGTTTTTCTGGAGAGAAGAAGGCCCCAGAGCTGGAGTCCTGCTTCATGGTGGACAGGAGCGTGTCCACTGTGCCCCTGCGGGTGGGATGCGGAGAGTCCTGCCTGCGGAGACCACAGAGCCCTTGACAGACAGCCCAGGGGGTGGGCACAGTGGTGCACACCAGTCACCCCAGGTCTCAGGAGGCTGAGGAGGGAGGATGGCAAGTTGGAGGCCAGCCTCAGCAACTCGGGGAGGCCGGGCCTCTAAATGAAAAAATAAGAAGGGCTGGGCAGGTGGGTCAGCGGTGGGCACCTCTGGGCTCAATGTCCAGCACCCAAAAGAGCAAAAGACCCAGCAAAAAGAAGCGAGGCTCGCAGCCCGACAGCGGAGGCCATCGGCTGACCGGTCTATTCCAAAGCGAGGTCAAGTGCAGGGTCGGGGAGGCCGGGCCAGGGGTCATCCCTAACGACCCCCGGGGGTCATTAGCGGAGAGGGACCCGGCTCTGTCGTGAGGAGAAGCGGCCACCAGGTCCCGTGCGTTCCGGGGGACAGCGTGACAGATGGCCCTGGCGAGCAATTAGGAGGCCGCACTTCGTCGCGCGCATCGACGTCCGCGGAGGACTCTGCCGGGCGGACACCTGATTAGCATCGACGGCGACGTCCAGCGGCTCCTGCAGATGGGCGTCCGGGAGGGCTGAGGTCACCAGGTGCAGCCCGCGGAGGGGACCAAGGTCCTCATCAGAGGGACACCGAGGGTTCCCCGCCCGTCCACCACGGAGGACCCAGGAGAAGGCGCCTCTGGGAGCAGGAAGCGGCCTCAGCTGACCCCGAGTGTGGTGTCCAGGGATGGACCCCAGGGTGCTCGGCCACGGAGCCCCGTCCCCGGCCCTTGTGTCGCGGAGTTGAGAAGGACCTTGTCACATTGCTGAGGCCGGCCTCCAACCTGCCATCCTCCGGCCTCAGCCTCCTGAGCCACTGGACTGACAGGTGTCCACCACCGAGGCTGGCCTCCAATTTACCATCCTCCGGCCTCAGCCTCCTGAGCCGCTGGACTGACAGGTGTCCACCTCCTGATTCCAATAGTCTGCAGTCACTTGTAGAAGTGGGGGGGACCCCGGTTCCCAGGGGACCCGTCGGGCTGTGCCACAGCATCATCCCCCTCCCGCCTGTCAAAGGCAGCCGCCGAGCGTCCCTGTCACCCAACAAGGCTGGGGGGGGGGGGGACACATCGCCTCCCGAGGAGGGGACGAGTTCAAAGCGGAGACTCTATGAAAAATTCATCCCGCCACCAACAACCCGGCGACAAATCCCTCCAATTTGTCGCTGTCTGTTCCGCGTCTTCCTGTCGCCAAGAGCATCTGATCTCGGCTCCGTCACACCCTGACAGGTTCCCGACGGTGGCTGGCGGAGGGCCCGGGCTCAGGGGTCTGCAGGCCCAGGGGGGGCATCGGAGGGACCAGAGGAGATCAGCCAGAGCTGGCCAGTGGGGACAGGCTGGTCCCAATCAGATGCAGCCGGGGACATTTATTTTTTTATTTTTTTTTTACTGTGTACAGCAACAGAGTGTCCGAGCCAGGTTGGCAGCAGAACTTCCCGGCCTGGTGTGGAGTCCGGGGAGGGAAATAGTCTCACTTTGCAATTCAGAGGTGGCCCGGTGCCTTGCTGGTTTGCAGTGTAGACGGATCTGATCTCGGGATTGTCGTTTAGAGACAAGGTCTCTCTGCGTTTAGTAAGAACCTGCTGGGTGGCTGAGGCCGGCCTCCAACTTGCCATCCTCCTGCCTCGGCCTCCCCAGAGATGGGATTTCAGCTGTTCACCCCACGGAGCTCTGAAACGGATCAGAAGCAGGAGAATTTCAAAGTCCGGGTACAGGGAAGTTCACCCGCGTATCCCTCCAGGCAGTTGAGGAAGTGTTCGCACAAGGCTCATTAGCAGGGCCACAGAGGTGACCCGGGTGCATTGAGACAGTTGGAGGTCACCTCCTGCAGCCCCACGCGGTGTTTAAGTAATTCTTTCCGTTTATGGATATATTTTAAGTATTTTCATAAAGATAAATATTTTCCAGACGATTTTAAACATCTGTTTGAATATTTTATTATTCAAATTATCTATTTTAAATATCTGAATATTTAAATATTTTAAAACATCCGTTTTCGTGTTTTAAATAAAACGTCTCGTTTTGACAAACGCTGCGCCCATTCACCTGGTTTCTCAGGAAAAATGACTCCCGTGTCTTTCAAGGGACCTGGAGGGGTCCCCTCTGATGGATTCGAGTGGGACAATGGGACCTGGGTGGGTTGTGGTGGCATCGCAGGGGACCTGGCTTGAGGTCCACTGGGACCTCAGGATCCATTGACAGGATTCGCTCCAAAGAAACAGTTTTTGCTCAGCTTCGTGGGAGGTGGTAGAGCCTGGGCTGGCTGCAGGGGGCTGGGGCTTCCGGAATGTTCCGTGGGAGGTTCTAGAAGCTCTGCTGTGCGCTCCAGGGTTCCCCAGGGCGTAAAACTGCTCTCAGCTCCAAGAGGTGGTTCTCAGTGGTGCCAACTCGGTGGAGTCCTCACACAGGCGCCACCTGTATACACCTGCCTAATCGGCCCACCCCGCCCCCAAACACCTCCTCCATTTCTTCGGGGAACATGTTGGAGACACGTTTCTCGGCTTTTCTGGGAAGGAATCAGAATCCACCATTAAAGTCTCGGGGTCCCCAACCTCCCCGTAGCCCGGGTCACTTTCTAACATGACAAGAAACCGTGGCTTGCATTTGGGGGGGTGCTGGAAACCGAGCCCAGGGGCGCTTAACCACCGAGCCACATCCCCAGCCCTTTTATTTTGAGGCAGGGTCTGGATCAGTGGCTGAGGCTGGCCTCCAACTTGTAATCCTCCTGCCTCAGCCTCCCGAGGCGCTGGGATCACAGGCTGCCGTCCGCCATTCTTTGAGCCTCATCTGTTGCGGATTTTTTGGTTTTGTGTGTTCTCCTCTGACCATTTCTTATAATGTGGGGATGGCTTCAAATTCTCTTCTGAGTGAAAAAAAAAAAAGTGGTCTCTGAATTTCAACCTCTTAGTGCTAATTAAAGTTTGTTATCGCCTAGGGCTTTGGGTACCATTCTTAACGTCACTGCACTCTGGTTTCCCTCCGTTGACACGGGGACATCACGGGTCCATGGAAACTGACACTTATATGGTCTTTTATGACCTGCGTCCCGTTTGTGAGGTTCATGGACATGGGATCATGAGTCAAAGAGCCGCCCCTTTTCACGGCTCAGTAATATTCCACGGCACAGAGGGAACCCAGGGAGTTTATCCGTCCCTCCCTCAGGGGAAACCTGGGTGGTCTCCTCCTTTAGGGCCGCATTGGCCAGAGGGAGGTGTTGGGAGGCCGCCTGGGAGGTCAAAGCCAGCCTCAGCCAAAGCGAGGCCCCGAGCAGCTCAGGGAGACCCTGTCTCTCAATAAAATGCAACACAGGGCTGGGGAGGGGGCTCAGGGGTCGAGGGTCCCGGAGGTCAATCCCTGGTCCCAGAAAATAAAAGTTCCCAGCAGCAGTCCCACCAGGCCTGAGGAGGTCGTGCAGGGGTGGGCTGGGATCCAGGGCTGGGGCGCGCTCAGCCAACTGCATGCATTGGGTGCAGACTGTGTGCACGACCCGGCTCTAGGCCAAACCTCCGTGCACGGGGCTTGCAAGACGGGCACCGGCTGCGGTGTGCACACGGCCCCGACGGCTGCGCGGTGGGTCTGACTTGGGCAGAGGAGGCTCCGCGGGTGGAGGCCACGCAGGAAAGAGCGGGAAACTCGGGACCCCCAGCCCCGCCCCCCTCAGCTTGGGCTTTATGAATGACCGAGCAACTTCATGGCCTCAGGACGCTGCTGGGCAGCGGGGCCTGTGGGGGGCTCGCTCTGCACCCCCTTTCCTCCCAGGGGCCGCGGAGGGCATGCCGCAGTGTGCACAGATGAGCGCCGACGAGATGCACCGGACAGCAGCAAAGTCCCTCCTTGGGGCTCCTGCTGAGCACCCAGGGACCCCCGGGTCTTCAGTGGGCACCTCCAGCCGCGGAAGAGAGGCCCCGTCTGCAAAGCCAGCACCTCGTCGTTTCTGTCCAGGTGCAGGAGGGACCCGAGGACGTGCATCTGGAAGGTTCTGTGCCTTCTCGGGTGGCTTGGAGGCCGGATTTGGAGGCCGGACTGATTCATGTTTTACGAGTCGGAATTTTTAATACCGCAGGCTCCAGTCACCCTGCAGCCCCAAGGGTGGCCAGAGGTGGAGGAGTGCGGTCTTAAAAAGGGTCGCTTCGGGCTCCGCGGCCGGGCCACAGGGGGAGGCTGCTGGGGCCTCTGAATGTCCCTCCGCTGGACTGAAGCCCGGCTGGTCCCGAGGACATATCTGGACCTGCCAATCGCGGGCTTCAAGCCTGGCAGCTCCTGCCTTTCACAGAGAAAGAGACGGACGCCCAGAGAGGTGCCGAGGCCTTGGTAAGACGCACAGCAAAGGGACCCGCGTTTTCCGATCCTCTGTAGGAGTGTGCTTTCTGTGACTGTAACCAAGTGCCTGAGGCCCATCCTCTGTGGACAAAAGAGGTCTCCTTGGGCTCAGAGTTGCGGGGGTCTGAGGACCATGGTTCCCGCGATGCCCACCTACCCCACCAGGGCCACCTCTCTGAGGTCCGGGGCATCTCAACACGTCTACACTGCCGCCCTCTTAGCCTATTTATTCATTTATTTATTTTGGTACCGGGAATTGACCTCAGGGACCCTCCACCCCTGAGCCCCGTCCCCAGCCCTATTTTGCATTTTATTGAGAGACAGGGTCTCCCTGAGCTGCTCAGGGCCTCCCTTGGCTGAGGCTGGCTTTGAACTCGCCATCCTCCTGCCTCGGCCTCCTGAGCTGCTGGGATGAGAGGCCTGAGCCATCTTATCTAAGAATGAGGGGTCACTTGCTGAGTGTGCTCAGGGCTGCTGGAACAAAGCCCCTAGCCTGGGTGGTTGCAACAGCAGAGGTCTATCTCCCCCAGTCTGGAGGCTGGAGGTCCGAGGTCCAGGTGTGGGCAGGGCTGGCTCCTCCCGAGGCCTCTACCCTGGACTTGCAGATGCCATCTTCTCCCTGTGTCCTCCCGGGTCGTCCCTCTGTGTGCGTCTGTGTCCTCATCTCCTCCTCTACGAGGACCCCCGTCCTGCTGGGCCAGGGCCACCCTGGGACCTCACTGCACCCCCATGCCCTCTGCAAAGACCCATTGCCCCACACAGGCACGTCCCAAGGTCCTGGGGCCAGGGCTGCGTCAGAGGAATTTGGTGGCGGCGGCGAGCAGGGGCAGGGCACGGTCCCTGCGTCACGTGCCGAGTGTCTTCCTCTCCTTTTCCTGCGACCCCCTCTCGCGCTCAGCGATCGTCGCAGGGAAACACCGCCCGGTGATGCCCCCCGGAAACCACACGAGTCAGTTCGCTTCGGAAATGAAACCCAGGAGCCCCGACCGCGGCTGGCAGATCGCGGGGTCCGGTCCCCGCGGAGGCGCGTCGTCGCGGAGCGCAGGGGCGCGGCGCTCTGATCGCCAAGTGCGCGGTCTTGGCGGGACGCGCGCGCGGCGCAGGATCAAAGGGCCCCGCCGCGGGATTGACAGGTGCCCAGGGCCCCGCGCGCCCCGCGCCCCGCGTCGGCAGCCGGAGAGGCGGAGCGCAGCCGGGCGGGGGGCGCGCGGGGCCGGTTGCCGGGGCAACGCGGGGAGCGGCTGCGACACCCGGGGCCCCGCGCGCACGCGGGGTCCCATATTAATCAGACCCGGGCACGCGGGGCTCGCGCGGGGGTCCCCACTCCCGTCTGCGCCGGGTGCGTTTTTGGGGAGGTGGCGGGGGGCGGGGCGGGGCGGGGGGGGGGACCCGGTTGGAGACGCTCCAAGGGAAGCTGCTGCTGCTCTTTGGGGAATCGCGGCGGCGTCTCCGAGTTGTTGCAACCCGGAGGCTTTGAAATCCGGGGAGGCTGCGAGGGTACCTGGACCCCGGTGAGCTGTCACTTCGGGGTGACGTCCCAGAGGGGGGTGGCACGTGGCGAGGCCTCCCTCCTCCCCGCCTGCAGCTGCCCCCAGGGTCCCTGGAAACGAGTGCGCAACATCTGCCTCTGTCCAGGATCGCAGGGTGCAGAAGCGCACGAGGCCGCGCGCGCTTGGTGCGCTTTGGCCTCTGGAGGTGCCATTGGCGGAGTCCCTCAGGCCCCTGGAGGGCCTCAGGCGCCCACCCCAGGCCGGATCAGAATCCGAATTCCCTTCAGCACCCATTTCCTCCCGTCTGTGCCACGGAGTTTGGGAAGGAGACGCTCTCGGGGGTGGCTCCTGCTGGGGGGCTTGGTGACCCCACATCCATAGGCACCAGGCCGTTCCAGGGTGCACGGTGGAGGTCCCCGGCTCCCTGCAGGGCTCCTGGTGTTCTCACGGGCTTTCGGTTACTGTGACAAAACGCCGGAGGAAATCGTCTTACAGGATGCAAAGGTTCCTGGGCTCATGGATTCAGGGCCTCAGCCCCCGGGGTTGGAGGGTCTCCCTGCCGACGCTCTGCTACTGGCACCTGGGAAGGACCCGGGAGAGGAGGGCCGGGGGTCCCAAGAGGCTCTTCAAGGTCCCACCTCCAGTGACCTATTGCTGTCCCTGATGCCCACAGACCTGTCCATCTGCAGGTGCCCAGCCACCCAGGGGACAGGGACGGTCCCCGACCTTGGTGACTCCTTACTTTGCAGTGGTCTGAGCTCGGATTCCGAGCCCCGTTCGGATCTCCCCTTTCTGAGGCTGTTGGGCAGCTCGGGTCATGGGACGGTCACTTGGGGGGATGGTGTCGCCAAGCGGGGACGGAGGTCCGTGTCCCCAGCACCTTGGCGCCGGGCTGGGCTGAGCCTCGATGTCCCTACGGGAGGCGTCTCTGGTGCACTCTTGGCCTCTGCTGTCCCGCCCTGTACCCAAGGTCAGGGGTCCTGCACATGCGCATGCACAACCCCATCTGTCCATGGCTTCTGCATTGGACAGCCGGTGCCCGGGACCCGGGGGACAGGATCCCGGGAGCAGACCAGGTCCCCGGGTGCAGGGCACAGCTGGACACGCCCCGGGGTCCCTGGGTTCCGAACCTTAGAGGACTGCAGGGTTCTCGGGCTTTTTAAATTTTTTTTCTCTTTCAATTTTGCAAACCTGCCCAGAGCCTAGTACTGTCCAGCGGGCGGGCCGGACAGGGCAGTGAGTGGACGTTGGCGAGGACCCCAGGGCCGCTCGGTGGCTCCGGGTCTCCCCGTGGGAGGGGGGGCGCCAGGGCGCGGGGAATCTTGGAGATGGAGCTAATTACTTAATCACTTGCGTTTGTAAATCTCATTATCGGAAAAGGAATCGCGGGGCTGATCGAATTACGGATATTTATCGGCTAATGGCCCTGATTAACTGGCGACCGTCATCTGTCATCTCGAAAGCTTGATATTAACAGCATCAATCTCGCCCCCCAACCAGCAACTCGCGAGATCAATCTGGGTCTATTTAAAGCTGGGGGCGGGGGGGACCGAGGTGCCCGGGTCAGGGGACTGGAGAGGACTCAGTGTCCACCCCTCCCCGGGGCCGGAGGAGAGATGTCACCCAGGTCCCTGGAGAAAAGCCGCACACCCAACGCCTGGGGATCGAACACGTCACCTGAAATCCCCACCATGGAAGGGCCCAGTTACCTAGGTCCTCTGAAGGTCACCTGGGAGTCCCACCTAAGTAGCCAAAGGGGTGACCTTCGGATGGGCCCGGACTTGCTGCAAAGGGACGGTGGCATTTCACACCCTGCATACATGTTGCAAGTTTGATCTCCACGTGTTTTCTTCTCTATTGCACCTGAAGACCCGACCACCTCTAGTTGACTCCCTGTCTCATTGAGCTCAGGTGGCCCAGGTCACTTTGGGAGGATGGTGAGGGGACAACATTGTGGCGGGAACCCACGGCAGAGCAAACTGCCTACCAGGAGGAAAGAAGAAGAGGAAGATACCAGGGTCCCACAGTCCTCTTGCAGGCCACGCCCCCAATGATCTAAGAACCTCCCCCTAGGCTCCGCCTCTTAAAGGCTCCCGCACCTCTCAATGGCGCCACCTGGAGGCCAAACGGACCTCTGTGGGGAGACTGATCCGAACCGTATCCCATAACTCGGTCCGTGGTTGGGGTTCACCGTGGGCCCCCTGCCTTGACCCTGAAGCACGATTTTCTCTCTCCTCCACCTGGTGCACGGGCAGGGGGCTCTCGGGTCCCTCTGATAAGGACCCTGGTCCCCTTCATGGGCTGCACCTGGTGACCTCAGCCGGCCCCAGATTCCTCACCTGCCAATCACCAGGGGTGAGGGGTCAACGCACAGTGGGACCTGCCCCGGGCAGTGGGTGTAGGTGCCTGGTGGCCTGGACGTGGAGCTGGCCGGACTGTGGACTTCACATGCTGATCAGGAAGGGGGACCGAGGGGCTTGCAGCCCAAACCTCAAAACTGGGTCAAGAGGACATTAAAAAAAAATTTAAAAAATCACAAACGTCACCTGGTGCCCACCTGGGGGGACCCGGAGCTCGGGGGTGAGCCCAGGTCTCGGACGAGCCCAGCCACAGGTAAATCAAAGATGCCTGAGACCGTGCCTGGCTGCGTCTGGAGGCTGCTTGTTACGCACCGTTACTGCGGCCAGTGCTGACTGACGCAGTGCTGGGTACCTGCACCTCCCAAGGACGCCTAGTGACCTTCCTTCTGAAGGGTGAACACATGGCCCTGAAAGTGACCTGCCAACTCCTACAACACGCAGCGTCCATCGGCCTGGAGATCTGCCGCCCAGAGACACCCATGACCCGCTGACCTCAGAGCACACGCCCAGCCCGGGTGGGTGGGGGTGGCCCTCTGGCCCTGCTGTGCCTTGAGGTCACTCTCAAGCCAGTGGCCAGTTGTGTCCTTGCGCTTGCTGTGCACATCCCAGTCCCCACGTGGGAGACGGGGGGATCATGCTCCAGAGACGTCCTCCTCTCCTCCCAGGGGCTCCGGAGGCCGGAGCAGGAGGATGGCAAGTTGGAGGCCAGCCTCGGCCACGGAGCGAGGGTCCTGAGCAACTCGGCGGAAGCCTGTCTCTACATAAATCGTGAACAGGGTCCGGGACGTGGTGCGAGCCAGGGGACTCCTCTGGCTGCGGGGCCTCTCTCTGGGCAGGACAGGAACTTGCGGATCAAACTGTCTTTTGACCCAGAACAAAGCCGCCTTCACACTGAGCTTCCCCGCGGCGGGCGGAGAGGCCATCTGCATGCCAAAGAGCCCATGCGAATCAGGGCCAGCGGGAGGGGACGGCGGCGGCTGCTCTCGCTGTCAGAAACCAGAAAGCCCCCAGCGCACCCTCAGAACCCCGCCACCCAGGCAAGGGCCGCCATCACCTGTCACTCTGGGACCGGGGCTGGTCACCACCCACAGCCTCCAGGGTCCAGCAGGGAGGAGTTTTTTTTTTTTTCTTGTGGGAAATGGAACCCGTCGGGGCTTAGCCCCGGAGCCACATCCCAGCCCCCTTTTATTTTTAATTTTGACTCGGGTTTTGCTAAGTTGCTGAGGCCGGCCTCCAACTTGCCATCCTCCGGCCTCAGCCTCCCGAGCCGCAGGTGTGCGCCCGGCACCCAGCTGAGAGGCACCTCCCTCAGAAGCCCTGTGCGGAGCTTGTGGCTGGAGCGACAGGCCTCGGAGGGGCCCTGGGTGGACCCACCCATGGAGGCCGGGTGGGCAGAGGTCTTCTGGAACAATCCGGAAGGTGTTGCTCACCTGGTTTTGCAGAGAGAGGAAGGACCCCGGCCTCAGCACGCAGGTGACCTTGTGTTGGGTCTCCAGAGCTCTAGGGTCATAGAGGTCTGGGGTCAAAGCCACCACCGGCTGGGGGACTTGTTACAGCAGCCACCGGTCACACATCCACCCGGCAAGCTCTCTGTGGGTTTTTTAAGTGATGGGGCACGTGTCTCAGGGAAGATCACACGTCACCGGCCAGCGTGGAGTCCAGGTGGGGACCCTGCAGACGCTGCCCGAGGAACGTGGGAGTGGCCTGGTGGTCGGACTTCCTTCTCTGGCTGAGTCTGAAGGTCCCCGTGGGCGAGAGTCCATCAGAACAACCAAAGAGAGGAATAGAGGAGAGAGAAGTGGCCCCGTGTCCCCTCCAGGGTGGCTGGGCAAATAACAGAGCAAGGATGGACATCTGGTTTCCATCTGAGTGATCTAGAAACATCCAGGTGTCCCGGGTGCCAAGCAACCGCATTAGGACCCCCAAGTTCCTCTGCTGCAGCCCTGGCCCCAGGACCTTGGGACGTGCTGTGGGTGGAGAGGGGTCTTTGCAGAGGGGATGGGGGTGCAGTGAGGTCCCCAGGGTGGCCCTGACCCAGCAGGACTGGGGTCCTCGTAGAGGAGGAGATGAGGACACAGACGCACACAGAGGGACGCCCCCAGAGGACACAGGGAGAAGACGGCGGCTGCCAGCCCAGGGAAGAGGAGGAGGCTGAGGCAGGAGGATTACAAGTTGGAGGCCAGCCTCAGGCAAAGCGAGGCACTAAGCAGCTCAGTGACGTTGTCTCTCAAAATCCAACATAGGGCTGGGGACGGGGCTCAGGGGACAAGCGACCCCGGGTCCAGTCCTTGGTACCCACCGCCCCATAAAGGGAACGAGACCTGGAGACAGTTTTCTGAGGCCATAAAAATGCAATCGCACTGAAACCTGAGGCAAAACAGAGGGACAGAGGGACCTCAGTGCCCCCCACCCCTCTCTGCAGACGTCACCCACTGACTTAAACCCTCGAGTATGGAATCACGCCCAGGAGGACGATGGCTGACCCACACGTGCCTTGGCGAAGCCCCACGTGGATCTCCTGAGACGCATGTCCACTGTCACTCTCAGGGTCCCCGCCGTGACATCCAAGAAGGACACCTGCAGACGTACCACCGTGTCACAAGGACCCAGAGCGGTACAGGCCACCATGCTGGGGACATGGCTCCGGGGGAGTGAGGGGTGACATTCCTCCAGGGTCTTTGGAGATGTGGATCTGCTCTGAGATGGAGCTCGGGAGCTGTCCGTTTCCCAGGTGTAGACTCATAGTGGATTAATCCACTTGGATGGACTCACTGGGTGTAGACTCATAGTGGATTAATCCACTTGGATGGACTCACTGGGTGTAGACTCATAGTGGATTAATCCACTTGGATGGACTCACTGGGTGTAGACTCATAGTGGATTAATCCACTTGGATGGACTCACTGGGTGGTGACTGCAGCAGGTGGGGGGTGGCTGGAGGAGGGGGTCCCTGGGCTGTGCCTTTGGGGTCTCTGTCCTGTCCCTGGTGAGCAGAGCTCTCTCTGCTCCCTGGTGCCCTGTCCTGAGCTGCTCTCCTCCTCCAGGCCCTGCCGCCATCTTGTTCTGCTTCCCTTGGGCCACAGCCACGGAGTCGGCCACCAGGGACTGGACCTCGGACACCGTGAGCCCAAGTCAACTTCTCCTCCTCTAAGTTGTTGTTACGGGATGTTTGGGTTGAGGTGTCCCAGAGTCGACTAAAAACCAAAGTACTGCCACCTACATGGGGCATCTGTGGGACAGTGTAATGACTTGGATTGTATCACCCAAAAGGTGACCCCAGGACCCTTGCATGCAGTGGATGAAGAATCTTGAGATGAGGTCAGAGGAGGGGACACAGGCACAGAGGAGGAGCCCCGTGGAGACGGAGGCAGAGGCCGGAGTGATGGCCGGCGTGGAATTACCAGGTCCCAAGTCCCAGTGACCCTACTAATGAGGACAGCAACATGCCGATGGCAGAGGGTGGCATTTCCAGGCTCAAACCCACCCAGGTCTGTCCAGACGTGTCCCACCCTTGGAGTCAAATTCCTGGAGGGGTCCTAGGCCATGGGAGGGGCAGCGGTCACTTGACGTTGAGGACTGAATGCGTGAGAAAGTCGCAGCCGAGCACTGTCCCCTCCCCTCTCTCACCAGGACCGATTCAGTCCAGCCCCGACTTGCCTTGGGCAGCGAGTCCACGTGGGTTACCGGGTCTTGGCCAGGGACCTCTCCGGGATGTCATTTCTGTCTCGCTGGAGAATTATGGGGTGAGAGTCCTGGTCGTCCGTCCCCCGCGAGGCCCCGGCTCTGATCTCCTGTGGACCTGTGCCCTGCTGAGCCGCAGACCTTGGCAGGAGAGGACACTCTTACGGGCACTGACCTAAGAGTCGTCCTCATTAAAGAAGATCCATCGTTGATGGCCGGGCAGGGCCCTGGTCCTGGAGGCCACTGCCCCGAGGAGGAATCAAAGGTGTCTTTTCCAAGCCCGATGGCGGCGTGCCTGTGTCCACAACACCTCGGGCTACTGCAGAGAACAGAGTCCTGTGGTCTCCGGGGTCCTGCGCCCCATCACCCAGGACCTCCTTCAGGTCAGTTGGGGAGCCACCTTGACACTAAAGAACCATCCCCGGACACACGGTGGTGTCCAGTGTCCTTTTCTGGTGACAAAAAAAAAAAAAAGATTGTGATCTGGAGTCACTCAGGACCCCACAGGAGAGGAATTTCTCTACCTACAGGGCTCTGTCACCCTCTGCCCTTCCTCAGGTCCAATAAATTCCATCTGGTGAAGTCAGTGTCCACAGAGGACCCCATTGGCCATTCCACTGGATGATTCCAAAATGGCGGCCCGCAATGGCAGCCCAAGTTGGGCTCCAGGGTCAGCGGAAGGTTCCTCGGAGAAGAGAGCCATGGGACAATGTCACAAACGGAATTCACAATGTGCAGACACCTGTGAGCTCTCGGGGGAGTCCTCGTCCCCAGAGGTGAGAGGCTGGGAGTAGAGCAACGTGGGCACTGGCGGTCACCAAGACGGCTAGCTGGGTAGGGACTGGGCCACCAGCGTCAGGAGGTGCTGAGCCCCCATTGGGAGAATGGGATAATCCACACCCACGGGCTTCCCCAGTCCGCCTTCACGGAGGAATCACCCCCCACCCACCCACCCACACGCTGACCTTTCTTTCTTTTGCTAAAAAATATATTTATTTATTTATTCTTGTGCGTTGCTACGGCAGAACAATCTGAGCCTGGGTGATTTATAAAGAACAAAAAAAAAATGGTTCCGTTTTTTTCTGGAGACCAGGAACTCCAAGGTCAAAGGGCCAACATATTGGGTTCCCCGGTGTTGGGATTTCCAAGATGGCACCCTGCTCCCGCATTGTTGGGGTGTAGATCAGGGATGTCCCCTAAATGCTCATGGGCTGAAGGTCATGGCTATGGGATGGACAGGTCCTGGCCTTGGAGACCGTTGATGGACTCCCCCCACGGGTGGGAGGACATCTTGGGTTTTCCCAGGTCCTGAGCTTCCAGGTCTCCGAGGCAAACAAATCTTTTTTCTTGTCATATCACCGATGCTCCTGCAGTTCGAGAGATCTCCAAGGTCACCTTCCATTGCAAAAAAAATCTGCCTAGAAAGGCTCACAGAACACACTTTCCAGTTGCTTCTAGACACAGGCTGCAGATTTTGCAGCAAAAAGGTGCAGATTGGAATCCCCCAAAGCAAAAGGTCCCCCCAGCTGGCTCTGCCTGGTGGCCTCACACCGACAACAATAGAGGAGAGGATCGTCACCCTGGGAAGCTCCCGAGAGCTGGGTCTCCAGGGTTATCATTGGAGGTCAGCCACAAGGTCATGGTCATGGTCAGCAATTCATTAGTCAAAAATTCCCAGAGCCACAGGATGAGGACCCCACGTGGGTGTTCAGGATAATGGGAGAAGTCCTTGGCGGGGGGGAGGTTTTTGCGCTGAGAAGGAGCATATTTGGTAAAAGAAGCCTAACGTGGGGTCAGGACTTTGGGGCCATGAGGCTCAAAGAATCCAAGATGGCGGCTCTCGAAGCTTTAGGTCCTGTTACGCCCTGGAGATGAGGACAATGGGTTTGTCCTTTGTGCGTTGCTGTGACACAACAATCTGAGCCTGGGTATTTATAAGAACAAAAAAAAATGGTTCCGTTTTTTTCTGGAGACCAGGAATTCCAAGATCAAGGGGCCAACATATTGGATTCCCTTGTGTTGGAATTTCCAAGATGGCGCCCTGCTCCCACATTGTTGGGGTGTAGATCAGGGATGTCCCCTAAATGCTCACGGGCTGAAGGTCTGATCCACCGTGGTTTGGTGCCACTGGGACTTGGTGGAAAATGTGCAAGACGGGGTCCAGTTGGAGGAAGCAGTCCCTGTGGCCGTGACCTGGAAGGCTATACCCTGTCCCTGGACGGTCCTCTCTCTCCCCCTCTCTCTCTCTCCCTCCCTCCACCTGCGTCCTCCACCTCCTGACCTCTCTGCACCCTACGGATCCCCGAGTCAGGGCACTAATAACGAGGTGCCATTTGCAAAACGGCTTGGAGCAGCAAGGGACCAGGTTCCATTTGGGGTCTGAGCCTTGGAGGGGCCTTTAATGGGGTCAACTGGCTGCAAGAAACCGGGCATCTGGGGGCGGAGGCTGGGCAGGGAGGCCGGGAGCCGGGAGGCGGGGGGTGAGCTGCTGCATCAAGGTGCGAGTTGGGCTGCAGAGTTACCAAAGGGCCGGGCGGCTGGGCCAAGCGGGCGGAGGCCCTGGGGCTGGGCTGGGCACATTCCCGCGGCTGGGGTTGGACCTGGGAGGTCCGGGAAGGACAGCGGGGGATCCTGTTTCACTGGCCTGTTGCAGAGGCTCACCGCAGGCCACTTGGCTCCGGGGGAAGATGTCACACCTTTGCTGGAAACTGGCCTCGGCTCGGCCGCCCTCCTGCGGTCCGGCCCCCCTCCCCAGGATTCCCGGCAAGTGGACGGCCAAGGCCTTGGGGTCAGCCTCGTTCCTCTGCAGCTGGAGGTTAGTTAAACGGCCGTGCAGGGCGGGCTCGGCGGGTAGGCTGCGCACAGGACGGGGGCCGGGGAGGAAGGCGCCCACCCCGTCTTGGAGAGGGACAGGAGATGGCTGGGTCTGCTCCCTGGGCCACCTCCCAGGTGCGTCCAGGGAGGGAGAAGGCACAGACGGGACCGAGAGCAGGAAACAGAGAAGGCAGAGGGCAGGTCCCCAGGGGATATGGGCACGCGGGGCAGGTGGCTGGTTCCCGACAGAGAACCCAAGGAAACCCTGAGCCCAGCGGAACGGATCCCAGACGCCTCTGGCCTCTGGAGTTGGCCTCCATGGAGGCTGCGGCCTCCACTCAGCCTCCGAGTGCCCCGCGCTCCGAGGATGAAGTCAGCGAGAGGAGCGGGTGGCTGTGCCCGTGCGCGGGTGAAGGACAGCTGCACCCACGCATCCACCCATTTATCCCTCCATCCACCCATCCATCTTGTTGGCTCCATTTTTCTGGAGGACTCTAATACAAGACCCAGCTAATCCTCTACCATTTCTGGACACCCAGAGCCAGGGGGACGTCCCATCCTCCTGTTGGCCCCACCCCAGGCTCTCCATTTCCTCCAGAGCCCTCAGGGTCCAGCCAGACTTGCCTTGGGCTTCCCGTGAGTCACTTTCCGGCACTGTGACAACATACCTGTAAGGATCCGCTTTACAAGATGATAAAGGTTCTTTAAAATCTAGGTTTCAGAGGCTCCGATCTCTGGTCACACGGGTTCCGTCTTTTCAGCTGCAAATGTTTAATGTGTTGGACGAGGAGTCCTCCAGAGTCACGTCCACCTGTGAGTGGGACCTGCTGTGGGAACAGGGTCTCTGCAGAGGTCATTAGTGGAGGGTCCTGAGATGGGCTCCTCCTGGGGCAGGGGGCCCTCCTGTCATGGTCGTGTCCTCCCAAGAGACAGAGGAGGGGACACAGACCCAGAGGAGGAGCCCCGTGGAGACGGAGGCAGAGACTGCAGTGAGGGGCCACCAGCCCAGGGCCACCTGGAGCCCAGGAGCTGGACAGGCAGGAGGAGCCCCCTGGAGCCCTGGAGGGGGCTGGACCCCACTGCACATGATTGAACGGTAGCCCCAAGAGATGTGTCCATGACCTGAACCTAGAAGCCGTGCATGGCCACTGTGGGGCAAATTGGGTAAAGAATATCTATTTTGGGCTGGGCACCTGTGACCCCCGGGACCTGGAGGCTGAGGCCGGAGGATGGCAAGTTGGAGGCCAACCTCAGCAACTCAGTGCAACCTTGTCTCAAAATAAAAACACAAACGGGCCGGGGTGTGGCTCAGTGGTGGGGGCCCCTGGTCAGCCGAGGACCCCACCTATATCTTCAAACACATGAGACTCTGTTTCCGACGATGAACCTTAAGGCTAGACAGTCCCCAGGAGGCTCAGGGTCTCCGATCGGCCTCTTTTCTTGCAGAAGGGTCTCGATAGGAAACGTGCAGCTCAGGTTTTTGCACAGAATTTCAATCGGACTCGAGTTGGTGGGGGGCCGTCCGGGGGGTCGGGCCTGACGACCGATTGGGGGGTCCCCTGTGGCGACCCAGAGAATGTCCTCGGAGCGGACCGAGGCGGGATGTGCCCAGCGAAACGCACGCGCTCGCGTGGCCCCGAGTTGCTTTAAGTTACGGTGATTAAGAGGCTGAGTTTTGTGACCTGCAATTAAAGGAACAGTGACGGGTGGAGTCCCAGCCCCGCGGAGGAGGCGGCTCATTTCAACTCCAAAGCAACGTGATCCAGCCCTGGGGGGGGCGGGGGGATAACTGAACAGCGACAGCCAAGGAGCAGAGGGGCCGGGCACCGACCTCCTGGGCTCCGGTGGCGAGTGCATTTGATGGACAGGAGGCTGCCGTTTGCAGCGAGTGGTTTTTAGGGGCAGGAGAACCTCGTGCAATAAATGCCCTCAACAAAAATGGCCGCAGGAACCTCATGTAGGCAGTGCCCCAAACCAATATGGAGGATGCTGGTGGCTGTGCTTTGGGATACCCTTTAGGTTAGATCAGGACCCGGTGGGGGTGGGGGGCTCAGCCGGCTGCGATTTTTTTTGAGAGGGGGGCAAATTGCAAGGGGGAAGAAGCCCTTGTTGGTCTCTGTGCCTTTGCAGGATGGTAGAGAAATTTGCATTTCACACTAAATCCCCTCAGTTGCTTAGGGTCTCACTAAGTTGCTGAGGCTGGCCTCCAACTTGCCATCCTCCTGCCTCAGCCTCCCCAACATCTAGGATGATGGGCGGGCGCCACCGCGCCTGGCCTCAAACAATTCCTGGGCACGTTAAGTGGAAATTCACCCTGGTAGGAACTTAACAGACGCTCATTAAACGAGCGCACGAGTGTGAGCCTTAAGCACTTTTTACCCACTCATTGCTCATGTCTCCCGTTTTCTTTTTCAAACTGTTTTATCCCCAGCTGCAGGATAAGCACAAAAATCTGGAACGGCTGTTACGTTTGTTTGCTCTTTTAAAAAAAAAAATGTTACACTAAATCCCCAAATTGCTGATTGCACTTATTGTTTTTTTCCTCTAGAATCAATGTTTCCTAGTTAAGAGAAATAAACAGGAAAAGCATCTTTCAACTCCAAAGCGACGTGATCCATTGCAAACGGGGTTATGTGCAAATGGGGGACATGGAGTTTCTCTGTGCAGAGGCCCCAGGGGCTGGTGTTGGAGGGGGGGCTCTGGGAGGGCTGAACTCATGGGGTGCAGCCCATGAAGGGGACAAGGGTCCTTCTCAGAGAGACCCGAGAGCCCCCTGCCCATCCCCCATGGAGGGCCCAGGAGAAGGCGCCTCTGGGAGCAGGAAGCAGCCTCAGCTGACCTGGTCGGACCCCCCTGGACCTGGGCTGCAGCCCAGAGCTGGGAGCATCAGCTGTCAATCACTTAAGGGGCCCTAATGGACCATCAGGAGGTACCAGACCCCTCCAGTAGCCACGGGACACAACCCCTTGATGTTGGCCGTGCCAGGGGCCCTCGGGTGGGTGCCCTTGGCAGACGCACTCCTGAATCTCAAAGCTAAAGGGCGCAGCTCCATTCCTCTGGCCTTTCAACCTCAAAAGGGCCCAGTGATCTCGGAATTCCCTGAACCAATATGGCAGCCTGAACCTCATGTAATAGATGCCCCAAACCAACATGGCGGCAGGAACCTCACCAAATAGATGCCCCAAACCAACATGGCGGCAGGAACCTCATGCAATAAATGCCCTGGACAAAAATGGCAGCAGGAACCTCATGTAGCCCATGCCCCAAACCAACATGGCAGCTTGAGCCTCCTGCAACCACACGAGTCAAAGGTGGTGTGTGGACCCCTCAGCCAGAGATGAGCAGGTGGGTGGAGACGGGTGCCACCCAGGGCTGCAGGAAACACATGGACAACAGCTCCATCTCAGGGGGAGACGCTCACCCTGGTTCTGTGGGAGAACTAACAGAAGGCAGGAAGGGCGGGGCGCGTGGGGTTTTGCAGGGAGAAGAGGAGTTTGCTGGCAGAGTCCAGGGGAGCAGCATTTGGCAATGCCTGCAGGTATGGCTGTGGGTCCCCAGGAGAAGGTGAGGGTTCGGCAGGTGCCAGGGGTCGAGCCCAGGGGGGTGCTTCACCACCAGCCACGTCCCAGCCCTTCTGTATATATATGTTTTTATTGTAATTCAACATCTTGCTAAGTTGCTTAGGGCCTCACTAAGTACCCGAGGCCAGCCTTCCACGGGCGATCCTCCTGTCTCAGCCTCCTGAGCCCCTGGGGACACAATTTGGAAAAAAAAAAAAAAAGAGCATCACTTTTTTTGCAAAACCATTTGGTATGAAATCTGCAGCAATTCAGCCGTGAACTCGGCCACTTCTATTTTCTGTCACAAAGCAGGTGCCCCGGAAGCGAGAGACCCGTCTCGTCCTGGTGATTGTTTTCAGTGGTCTTTCAGGGGACCCGGGACACACTCAGGACCCCTACCCCCAGAATATCCTGTGCGTTTGGATTTCGTCATTCCTCATGCTCCATGTAGATTCTTTTTAATCTGGTGGCATCTTTGCAAGACTCCAAAGCAATCCACCTGTCAATCACCCACCAATAGGGAGGGTGAAGGATGCACGGCCTCCCCCTGATCCAGCCGCACCTGCGCTCCGTCCACCCCGCACCACCCTAGCTGACCCCCACCCCACGGGCTCCGCAGCCCTTCCATCCCTGGAGTCCCTTGTCCCTGGTTTTATGACATCTTCATTTTAACGGTCTGCAACGTTATGAGAAGCGTACATCACGCCTTGTGCCACTCCTTGGCTGACTCTGCCCCTGCGCACGTCAACGGGAAGATTCATCCCCACCCCACCGTGTCCCCGGGCTGCTTGGATTCCGATGACTCAATGACTGGGACACAAGGTCCCCGGGGGGGTGGGGGGGTGAGCATCTCAGGACGAGTCCCTCTCCCTCCCTCTCTCTCTCTCTCCCTCTCTCTCTCTCTCCCTCTCTCTCTCTGTCTCTCTCTCTCTCCACCCTTCTACCTGCCTTCAACGGTCAAGTTCCTCCCAAGTTTTCTATTTTCCCTCCAGAACCCAACACTTGTCCCCAAATCGCTGGTCAGCTGAGAGGCATGGCCCCGAATCAGGGGAGCCACCAAGTCCCCTTGTTCTCCTGTAACCTGTGCAACTGGACTAGCCCAACCACTCGGGAGATATCTGTGCAAATTCAATGCACAGATATGGTTCTGGAACCAGTGGATTAATAAATAATAATAATCATAATAATAACAATAATAATACACAGATGGTCACGCAAATCTGTAGCTTCAAA
Source organism: Marmota monax (assembly GCF_021218885.2). Classification (NCBI taxonomy): domain Eukaryota; kingdom Metazoa; phylum Chordata; class Mammalia; order Rodentia; family Sciuridae; genus Marmota; species Marmota monax. Next base: position 3,541,361 of record NW_026692492.1, on the reverse strand, counting down.
CCATCCACGTTTCACCACAAAGATCGGAAGCATCCATTCGTGACCCTTAGGTTTGCACAATGGACTTGAGCGGATTCTTCTTCCAAGGTGACCGTGGATGGTGGACACCCACGTCCCTATTCTGTAGGGAAATGGAAACTCCACACGCCCGGACCCCCACGGACGGCTGAAATGGAAAACACGCCCAACACCGAGTTTGGACGAGGAGACAGAGCCACTGGGCGATTCTGGGTGGAAATCCAAAATGGCGCCCGTAGCTGGAGAACGTGGGCAACTGGGCATAAAGGTCAATATACACTTGCTGCTCGCGCTGGCCGTGGCTGGGTATGTGCGCAAGAGGAAGGGAAGCTCGAGGTCACAGATGACGTGTCCACGCATGTTTATAGTGATTTTTCTTTATGATGGTTAAAAATGGGCGTGCAGCTACCTGGGTCATTCATTGGGGGACTGACCAAGGCCACACTACGGTCACACACACAAAGGAAGCAGAGACTGGAGCACCCAGGTTTGCACCAGAAGAACGCACAATGGTCAGAGTGGACATCCACGGGTCAACCTTCAGTGGTCCATGCGCACGGCGGAATATTACGCAGCTATGAAAAGGAATCCATCTCTGCTGGTTGGTGCAGGGTAGGAGAACCTTGGAAACGGGATGCTCCAATTAGACACCAAAGGACACTCAACTTCATTTCGGTCAAACTATCCAGATGGGGCAGATTCGGCGACGGAAAGCAAGTATGAGGTGGGCCAGGGGCTGGGGGAAAGGGACCCCATGATGCTGCCCGACGTGGGGGGGGACTTGGCCGAGCCCCAGATCCCCCTGTGGTGCCCCCCCCCCCAGTGCCTGATGCCCTCCAAGGACAGGAAATCCTGCTCTGCTGGACACAGAGCGCAGCGGGGTCGCCCCTGCCCTCCTGCACGAGCTGAGCTGGATCCAGGGGGCCCCTTCCCACCCCGCTGGGAGGCTCAGGGAGGGACCGGTCCCTCTCTTTGATCCGGGAGCCCGGGGACCCCATCTGCTCCCAGCAAGTGCCAATCAGACCCAGGTGGCTCCTGCAGCGCGACGCTGCACTCGAGGGAGCCTAGAGCGCCCCCGTCCTGCAGCCCCCGTGCGCTCGCAGCGCCCCCCTGGGCGGAGCCTCCCCGACTCCCTCCCGGGCCTCAGTCTGTGAAAAAAAGAGAGGACAGAAACCAGATTCCGGTTTGCTTGTAAAGGGGGGTTAATGGCGCTGTTACGGCCCAGGGAAATGAAGTCCTTATGAAGCGGATCCCCAATCAGGGCCCGCGCTGAGCCGGGCATCTGCTGCGCATTAGCACTTGGCCGGCGGCGCGGGGCGCGGGGCGCGGGGTCCTGTTTCCATTCAGCGCCTGGAGGGGCCCCTTTGGGTCTGGGAGGTAGATCCAGGACCCGGAGCCCAGAGGAGGCTGGGCACCTTGCAGGGCCTCCGCCCACGTGGTGGCCCCCCCGTCGGTCTTAGCACGGTTGCTCTCGCTGGGGACTGCGCTAGGCGTTGACACGGGAGGCCACGCTTTGAAAAGTGCAGCCTGTTGGGTGTGACATTTACGGCACAGAAAAAAAGTTCGCTTTTTTTAAATTTTATTTTTATTTTTATTTTTTTCCCCCGGGGCAGGGCTGAGGATTGAGCCCAGGAAGCTGGACCTCCTAAGCAAAGACTCGGCGGCTGAGAGCCACTCCGAGCCCTTTTTTAAATTTTATTGGGACCCAGGGGTCTCGCTGAGTTGCTTCGATAAATGGCTAAGGCTGGCCTCCGACTTTGCAGGCCTCCTGCCTCAGCCTCCCGAGCCATGGGAATGACTGGTGAGCACTGCGCACGGCACGTGGCCTTTTGAAGTGCCGCTTTTTAATCAGAAAAAAAGTCAGGGGACAGCCGGCATGGTGGCACACACCCCTCCTCCCAGTGGCTCGGAAGGGTGAGGCAGGAGGATCGCGAATTCAAAGCCAGCCTCAGCAAGAGCCAGGCCCTAAGCAACTCAAGGAGACCCTGTCCCTAAATAAAATTTCAAATAGGGGCTGGGGACGCGGCTCAGGGGTCCAGGGGGCCCTGGGTTCAATCCCTGGTACCAAAAAAAATGTCAGAGAGGAGGGTTGGACCAGGGAGCTGCCTTTGGCTTGCTCCCCGTCACTGTGACAAACACCTGGGACCATCGCATTATGAAGACAAAAGGTTCATGTTGATGGACAGTTCTGGAGAGTTCAGCCATGGTCCATCGGCCCCAGGTGCAGGGACGAGAGGGTCCCTCACGGCAGGCCCAGGCCTGGGGGTCATTCCTGTGCAGGAGAAGGGGTCCCCATAATCTAGGCCACGCCCCCAGTGACCTCATTTCCGCCCAGGCTCCACCTCTTAAAGGCTCCGCAACCTCTCAATAGTGGCCACTCCAAGGCGTGCGCCCTTTGGGCTGGGAGGGGACGCTCCAGGTGCAAAGTAAAACCAGGAAGAGGGACAGTTGGCCCTCCCAGCTCCTGGGGCTCCAGGTGTCCCTGGGCTGGTGGCCCCATCACTCGGGTCTCTGCCTCCGTCTCCACGTGGATCAAGTCTGACACAGCCAGGGACTGAGCCCGGGTGCCTAAGCACCGAGCCACAGTCCAGCCCCGTTTCTTCTTTGCTGAGAGACAGGGACTCGCTGTGTCGCTTAGGGCCTCGCCAAGGGCTGAGGCTGGCCTTCCTTTCGCCCTCCATTGGGCGCTCTTGGGGGAAGGCCCACGGAGACTGCTTCGAGGAGATGCTTCCGGGCACCCCCAGGGACACCGCTGGGGCAGCTGGGGCTCCATCCCGTGGGGCTGACCCAGGGTTTGGGGCGGCGCTGAGACCTTGCCTCCCTCTGCGGGTGGTTTTTGTTGGTGGAAGAGTAACTGCTGGCGTTGACCATTGGTCCTCTGGGACCCCCGTCTCTTCTTCTGTTTTTCTCTTTGCTTCCTGGCCACCATGAGATGATGGGCTATTGGGATGCTCGGCCTCTCCACGGGCTCAAAGCAACAGGGTCACCTGACCACAGACCGGGACCATCCAAACCGTGATCCCCAAATAAACCCTCTGTAACTCGGTCGTCTCCATGTTTGCAGCGATGGAGGGGTACTTAGCACAGCACCTCTCGGGATCCTCTGCCCCTTGGGGCCTGCAGGAGTTGAGCCGGGCTGAGCTGTGAAGTAGGGTCCCCGGGCAGGCAGCAGGTGCCTCGGGGACCGGCCCGAAGATGGGGTGGGACACTTGGTGCACGGGGCCTGGGGTCCCAGCCGAGGCTCAGCAAGAAATCGATGCAGGGGGGACAACCCGGAAATTCTGAATTCGCACCCAGGTCTCCCGTGAAGGTTTTCTGCTGGGCCAGGTGGCACTCGGTCACCTGGACCTTGTCACCCAGGGGCTCACGTTGGTGGCAGTCACCTCTGCCCGCCCCAAGATCCGACCCCACTTCTCGGGCTCCGTCCCTCAGGGGACATCTGCAGCTCGGGAGGCTGAGGCAGGAGGATGGCGAGTTCAAAGCCAGCCTCCGCCAAAGCGAGGCCCTGAGCAGCTCAGGGAGACCCTGTCCCTAAGTAAAATGCAAAATAGGGCTGGGGACGGGGCTCCGGGGTTGAGTGTCCCTGAGGTCAATTCCCGGTACCAAAATAAAAAAGTCTGGGAACGGACAAACCCGTGGCCTCCACCTCCGGGGAGGTCCGAGCCTCTGTAGCAGAAGGGATGAGACTCCTCAGCCTCTTGCCCCGGGGGCCGGGCGGCGGGGTTCCTGGGCCTGGGGAGAACAGAGAGGCTCCAGTTTCAGCCCCCAAGTGAGCGTCCTTTGAAGTCCCCAGATGCCTTGTGGCTACTTCCAAATCCCTTTCCCAATCGTCAGCGCCTTTAATCAAGGGACTCGACATTTCGATTGTGAAATGTTTCTGGAATCAGCGTTTCTGTGGCCCAGGACAGGGGCGGGGAGTGGACCCCAGAAAGGGGACAGGATGTGCTTACTGTGGGGGACGGGCCACCGTCTCTGTCACCTGCACTCGGTTCCTCGGGGCCCTGGGAAGGTCCGGCTTCGGGAAATTCACTAAGGTCCCCGTGGCCTCCGCTCACCCTCTGCCAGCTCCAGGGGGCCCCTCCTGCCTGTCCAGCTCCTGGGCTCCAGGTGGCCCTGGGCGGGTGGCCCCTCAGTGCAGTCTCTGCCTCCGTCTCCACGGGGCTCCTCCTCTGGGTCTGTGTCCCCTCCTCTGTCTCTGGGGAGGACACGGCCATTGCACAAGGGCCACCTGCCCCAGGAGGAGCCCAGCTCAGGGTCCTTTTATGGGGACAGGGGGGTACCAGAGACTGAACTCAGGGTCACCCGACCCCTGAGCCCTGTCCCCAGCCCTATTTTGCATTTTATTTAGAGACAGGGTCTCCCTGAGCTGCTCAGGGCCTCGCTGTGGCGGAGGCTGGCTTTGAGCTCACGATCCTCCTGCCTCAGCCTCCCCAGCTGCTGGGATGACAGGCGTGGGCCTCGGCGCCGGGGTAAGGTGTGGACTTCTGGCCACTGGTAACAGGTGCTGTCCCCTGGAGATCGGGAAGCCACTCTCCATGGGCGCTGGGATCCCACCTGCAGCTGTGGTCTGAGGTCCCCGCGGCCCAGCGTTTAGGGGTACGGAAAGGAGACCCTGGTCCGAATGGCAGACAAGGGAGGCCCAAGCCCACGAGGTGGACGCCAGGTGCGTGCCCATCCTGAAGGCCACCTCTTTCCAATCACGGTGCCCAGGACACGTCCCCTTGGTGGACGTGGTGGGATCAGATGCGACAGCTGCATCCGAACAGCAACTTGCAGCCTCTCTGGGCCTCTGAGGCTCGGGGACACATAATTGTACCCACTGCATACCTAGAGGAGTGCACCTAATTGACACCCCTGTTTACCGTGCTAAGCGCCCCCAAAGGTGTGCAAAGACGGACCCAGGCGCCCCCTAATGCCCGCTGGCCATGTCCCCGCCCTCTGCAGATCCCGGCCATTGTCACAGACCTGCGCCTCGCGTCCTTGTGGTCCATCACGGCCACCTCTGGGGCCGTTATCACCCTCGATGGCATGTCACACCCGAGAGTCCCCGGCCCTAAGTGTCTGTCCTCGCGGCTGATGGGGCCTCATTCGTCCTTCATCACCCGCGGGACTCGATCGGGGCCCTCAGTGCGCACTGAGAACGCGCGGATGGCGACGCGGTGGCCACGGGCGCTGCGCCCTGAGGACCCCGGGTCCGCGTCAATGAGGCTGTGACTGACGTCCCCTTGTCCCACCTGCCCGGCTCCGGGGGCACCTGACACCCTGGCGACACGCAGGATGGCCAAGGGTCACCGTGACAGACCCCACCCTGACTCCTACTGCGCTCAGGGAGACGACGGCCTCCTTTCTCATTACGGTAGAAACGTGGAGGCCGGGACTCCTTGACTCCTCCGCTGCCGAGTATTATTCAGAGGTGGAAGGATTGGGTTGTGAGAGGTGTAGACTGATAGTGGATTAATCCACTTGGATGGACTCACTGGGTGGTGGCTGCAGCAGGTGGGGGGTGGCTGGAGGAGGGGGTCCCTGGGCTGTGCCTTTGGGGTCTCTGTCCTGTCCCTGGTGAGCAGAGCTCTCTCTGCTCCCGGGTGCCCTGTCCTGAGCTGCTCTCCTCCTCCAGGCCCTGCCGCCATTTTGTTCTGCTCCCCTTGGGCCAGAGCCATGGAGTCGGCCACCAGGGACTGGACCTCGGACACCAGGAGCCCCAAGTGACCTTGTCCTCCTCTAAGTTGTTCTTGTTGGGTCTTTTGGCTGAAGAATGAATGAACAGAATGGGGTCCACGCATGGGGTGGACTATTACACAGCCATGAAAAGGAGTGGGGTTCTGACCCCGGTTACAACGTGGGTGGACCTTGAGGACAGGATGCTCGGGGCCAGGCGCAATAGCCACCTCCTGTGTGATTCGATTCACATGGAAGGTCCAGAGTAGGGAATTCTGCAGAGGCAGAAAGTGGATTCACGGCTTGAGTGCTGGGGTTTAAGTATCAGTGGTCACCTGTGCATCCCCAGGGACTGGGGAGGGGAGATGGGGAGGGAGTGCTAATGGGTAAGGGTCTCCTTTTGGGTCACAGAATGTTCTGGAACTAGGTGGAGGTGGTGCTTGGCATCACGCATGCACTAAATGCGCTTGAATCCTGATACTGTGACCCACAGTCCATGTTCCAATCAGCACCGGATCTAGATACCTCCATTATTGGTATAAATGGAAAAGAACGGAAAGCTGGGTGCAGGAGATACTAGTGCACCCGTGCTCCCCACAGCTCCAGTCCCAAAACCCAGGACGTAGAAGCCACCCGGGTGTCCATTAAAGGAAATGTGACCTGGATTGTGCAATGGAATATTATTCAGCCCTGAAAAGGGGGGAGACTCTGGCACAGGCAATGACAGGAAGGAACTCCTGCTGAGTGACATACACCAATCACCACAGTGACGGATGTCATGGGATGGCACTTATGAGACTTGCCTAGGGCGGCCACGCACTCTAGGAGACAGGAAGTAGAATGGCCTGCTTCAGCAGGTAAGGGTGAGGGTCTCACTGAGTTGCCTAGGACCTCACCAAGTTGCTGAGGCTGGCCTCCCACTTGCCATCCTCTTGCTTCGGCCTCCTCAGCTGATGGAGTGACAGGAATGGGACACGGCTGGGACCAACCCCCTTGCACAGTGCGCTGCGCAGCAACGGGCCCATAGCCCCCCAGTCAAACCTGGTTGAGGCTCCGTGAGCGCCTTTGCTCTTTGTCCCGAGCTTGTCCCCCGTCCTGGGCCCTCGTAAATTTTTTCCCATCGTGGGATCAAATGGGGGGGGGGGGATTTTCTTTCCAGGGTTTTTACGAGTGGCATCAGGGTTTTACGAGACTCCCCTCTGCTTCCCGCCCGGCTCTTCTAGAAAGCATCTCCGCCGCAGAAGCCATCCTTGGCTTCGGTCCTTCTTATTTTTTCCCCTGTTAATTTACTTGATATGCGCGGGAGCGCCTCCAACTCCGGGTTGTTTCTATTTTAATTTGAATTTCGCCTCGAGGCATCATGGGAGACCTAGGGCTGCTCCCGGGGCGCAGAGAAGGTGGGAGCCGGGAGGAGGGGGTGAGGGGTGCAGACCCAGGGGGTGCACGGCCTTGAGGACCAAGGGGCCCGGGAGGAGCAGAGGGACGGGCAGGGCCGCTGGGGCCCTGGGGGTGGGCCCACCAGGAAAATCTGTCCCTGTCAAGATTTTAATGCAATCAAATCATAACAGCCGTAATAATGTGTGCATATATGAACAGAGAGCCGTGAGCCCCACCGTTCTGTGCAATTATGATGCACCAACAGAAACACAGAAAGAAATAGCTAACAGCCACATCAGCTCTCCGATACTGTGACACAACACCTGAGGGCGTCCACTGGAGGGAAGAAAGGTTTTCTTGGGCTCCGGATGCCTCTGTCCCTGCTCACCTGGCTCTGTTGCTTTGGGCCTGTAGTGACACACTGCATATGGCGGGACCATGGGGGTGAGGAGGTCAGGTGACCCGGAAGTAAAAGAGGCAGGCAGGAAGAATGCACTTTCCACCATCCCCTTCCAGACCACACCCCCAGTAACCTCACTTCCTCTCTCTAGGCTCCACCTTTTAAAGAGCCCACAACCTCCCAGTCGCACCAAGGGACACTACAGCATAGACCGTGTCCTCAAACCGAGCTGTTGTGCCCCACGGGCTCTGCTCCATGTTCAAGTCCGGGTGAGCACTGTCTCCGGAGTGCTGCGTCTGCCCCTCCCGCAGGAGGAGGACCATGAGACCGAGCCCCCACAGGCTTGGCCTCATCCCGGGACTCCACTGACAGCCTCCAGTGGTTCAACATGGTGGGCATTGCTAACTAGAGGAGGCTCAGGCTTGGTGTGGCAAGTAATGGATCCTTGACGTGCCACGGGATGGTATTGGGAGGTGAGGGACTTAAGACGGAATTCAATGAGGCCACGAGGGTACGGCCCCCCATGATGGGATTAGTGTCTCCCCAGAACAGAAATGGAGGCTGGACTCCCTGCCCTTCCCCATGAAGGACCCAGGAGAAGACGTCTCTGGGAGCAGGAGGCAACCTCAGCTGACCCCGGGGCTGCCCCGCCTGGACCTGGGGCTGCAGCCCAGAGCTGGGCCCTGGGGCCTGTTGTGCTCTGTAACCTGCCCGGGCTGCGGGCTTTTGTTACAGCACCGCCAAGCGGGCGGCGGGCCGGCGGGCCGGGGTCGGTCCCGCTGTCTGTCAGCCCTGGGTGATGAGGACAGCGACCTCAGTCCTTCCTGCCAGGCTGGGTCAACGAGGCCAGGAGCATCAGGTTAGGGCGTGACAGAGCTCGCAGACAGAAAGGTGGGGCTCTCCTGTCGCCCAGAACCCAACGCAAAATAAATGCACCCCCAGCACCACCGGGGACAGGGATGTGTGCAACCCGGGGCTCAGCGCGTCCCCCCCCCCCGGGGGACTGACCAGGTCAGTAAAAAAGAATGTTTAAGGGCTGGAGACGGGGGGTCCCTTCCAGGTGCACATGCCTATCTAGGGTCCTGGGGTCACCACCTGCCTGGGGACAGCTGCATGCAGGTACATGGAGCCTCTCAGCTGCCTTTGCCCCAAGAGGCTCAGAGTGTCCATCAGGGACCCCAAGGGATGCCCAGGGTCACCTGCAGCGGGTGCAGGTGGGCTCCCCCGAACTCCTCCTCTGGGATCCGTTGGCTTTCCCCCCCCCCCCGGAGGGGGGCTCCCCGACCTGGCCCCGGAGCAGACGTCAGGTCCCCAAGTGCCAGTCCGTCAGCGTCTTCCGGAGCCCCACAACCCGAGTGGAAGGTGGCTGGTCTTTCCTGTTCTTTTTATTTTCTTTTTTTTAAATGCTACCGTAGACTCAATTAAAATAGAGTCAGGCTGACATCTTGCAGAATGCAGCCTGATCAAAGCCCCCCAATGCCCATACCGCGTGTGACATGAAAACACCGTGTTTGGTGGCACCCTGACACACGGGAACAGGTCAGGTAATTACGGGGAGATCTGTGATGAATCGGTTGCAATCGCTGCTCCTGTCCCCCATTATCACAAGCCATCAAACGCAACAGCACGGCTCCCCCCAGCTCCTGACGGATTCCGAGCCCCGGTGACATGCTCCCTCCGTGATACAGATGGTATCTGCGGAGTGACTGAATTAATTTGACAGTCAAGAGGGGCAGGGAGTTACCCGGCTTCCTTTAAATACCTTTTTTTTTTTAATTGCACCGAGATGGAGGAGCTGGGTGGTTCTTTTTTACTTATTTATTTTATTATTATTTTTTTCTCTCCTTTTTATTTTTAATTTTTTATTTTTATTTTTGCAAAAGCACTGGGTGCTCTTGTAGGGAGGTGCCCCTGCTCCGGGTCTGAGCAGACGGAGGAGACACGCGCAGGCAGGCAGACGCACCCTGTGCCGAGCATAATAATTGCATATGCACAAAGACGCTAGGTGGCTGTTTTAGCATCTGCATGGTAATTGCTTTGCTGCAAAATTCGCCCCCTTCCCCTCCCTCTCTCTCCTCTCTCTGTTGCAAGCCTCTGCCTGCTGCACGGGTAGCGCACTGCGCTCATTAGGATGGCGAAGGAATGCACCCTCGTCCGGCCTTGATGTGTGGATTCCATTAATCCAATAACGAGACCCATGCATCTGGGGGGCCCAGGGTGCAGCCCGGGAGTCCTTCTCGGGGCGGATGTATTTTTTTATTATTATTATTATATTTTTTTTTCTTTCCTGCCTTGTGTATAACGTGATAATTGGCTTAATTCCACCCTCTCTCTCTCTGTCTCTCTCTCTCTCTCTCTCCCCGGCAAACTAATTACGGCTTTTTTACATTAAACTCTAATAGATTTCAATTTATCTCCTCTAAATTATCCCAGGGATCACAGGGAGAAACGAGGCGCGCGGGCGTCGGTCGTAGCAGCAGAACGCGGCGCGCACTGACTGCAGGTCTCACTGCGCAGCCGCGGGTGTGAGAAGGGGGGCGGGCAGGTGTCTGTGCGCATGCGTAAACACGTGAGCCTCGGTTTCGCTCTTAAGCGTGCGAAGGCTTCCTGCAGAGAGAGGTCGCCGGAAAATATTGAGCAAATCATTGCATTTTCTTTCCTTTTCCTTCCCTTCCTTTGCTTTTCGTTCCTTCTCTTCCTTCCCCAGTCCCCCCCCTCTCTTTTCCAGCGTCTGTGTCCATGCACAAACCCAGGCCCGTGCGCAAAGATGCACCCTAAACCCGAGATTGCTGCACACGGCCCCACAAGGCCAGCACAGACCCCAGGGACTGGGACGGGCCTCCCCAGGGCGTTATCTGTCCCTCAGGGGCTGAGGGACAGGGGCTGCCTTGCAAAAAGCCGAACCAGTGCGCAGGTGGCAGGGGAGAGACTGAGTGTGACCATTTTTTATTTTTTCTGGTACCAGAGATTGAACCCAAGCAGAGCCAGGGAACCGCATCCCCAGCCCTTTATGATGATGATGATGATGATGATGATGATTTTGGGGAAGGGTCTCATTAAGTTGCTGAGGGCCTCCATAAGTTGCTGAGGCTGGCCTCTGACTCGCGATCCTCCTGCCTCGGCCTCCCCAGCCCCCGAGAGGCCAGGCGTGCACCACGGCGCCTGGCTTGCGTCCCTGGAAATGCTGCGTGGAACAGAAATCTCTGCGGTCCGCAGTCCCTCCTGGGCCGAGGGACACCGGGACTCGTTCCCTTCTCTATTTTGTCTTGGTCCCCCCCCGGGGCCTCCATCTGAGGCCCCCTGCGCGGTCTCTGGTAACCAGCGTCTCCCCCTGGGCTGGGCCGAGGTCAGCTCGCTCCGATGCCACCTCACAGCTCGGGGACTTGTCTTTCCGCACCTGGTTTCTTTCACTGGACATAATGACCCCGTGTTCTTGGTCCCTGTTGTCACAAATGACAGAAATCCACTTTTTTTTTTTCTCTCTCTAAACCTGTGCGTCCTTCTTCACCCAAGTCACCAGCGACGACGTTCTGTCCATCACAGGTAATGATGTGACAAGAGCTTGGTGAGCCCCCCCTGACCCGGGCCCAGCCTTCAACATCTCACGCCTCCGGCTTCAAACACCTTCAGGACTCGGTTGGCAGCAAATGTGGAGGCTCCCTGCCCGTCACCTGCAGATTCATTTTCTGATTTTAACCAACCAAGGATGGAACCAGGGCTGGTTAACCTCTGAGCCGCGGCCACCGCCTTTTTTATTTTCATTTTTTTAAATTGGGAGACCAAGTTTTTACAGCCTCGCTACGTTGCTCAGGCTGGCCTCCAACCTCCCATCCTCCTGCCTCAGCCTCCCAAAATGGGTTGGGTTACCCAGGTCTGATTGAGCAACTTCGGGGCGTTATCAGAGAAGGAAAATGATGATTTGGGGACGTCCCAAATGCTCGGATGGATAAGTGAGTGTGTAGGCCTTCCCCGTCCTGGAGGCTGGAGGTGCGAGGTCCAGGCTGGGCAGGGCGGTCTCCTCCCGAGGCCTCTCCCCTGGGCTGGCAGCCGCCATCTTCTCCCTGTGTCCTCCCGGGGCGTCCCTCTGTGTGTGTCTGTGTCCTCATCTCCTCCTCTACGAGGACCCCAGTCCTGCTGGGTCAGGGCCACCCTGGGACATCACTGCACCCCCGTGCCCTCTGCAAAGACCCATCTGCACACACACAGGCGCGTCCCAAGGTCCTGGGGCCAGGGCTGCAGGCGAGAAATTTGGGGAGCAGCATCCAGTCCGTGACACGTGCGCACAGAGACTGCGATTGCCAGGTTGGGGGACCCTTCACTAACTCCGTCTGTTTCCACCCAAGGTCCCCTTCGCAGGCTCTGGGGTCAAGACTGCGTGGCCAGCCGGACACAGGAAGAGGAGGAGAGAATATGGACGGTGCTTGTTCTCCCCGGAAGTGGGCTGCAGTTGCTCATTTAAATCTTAAACAAATGGAAGCTGATCTTACCAATAAAACAGCTTGGGGGAGTCACCGGCCTCGACCGTGGAGGCTGCTCTTGGCTCTTGGGTGGCCATGTGCGGACCCCTGTGGCTCCGTCCCCTGGGGTCGCTGCGGGCCGCGTCTCTCTGCACCATTTGCAAGACCCTCGCTGAGTCTGGGGACAGAGCGGCCTCCGGGCTCTGGGGAGGCTGTTCCCGCGCCCCAACCACGTGGGATAGGAACAGGGGCTTTATAGGGAGGCCCAGGGAGGAGGGAGCCCAGGAGATCGGTCCTGCAAACGGTTCTCCCCCAGAGCAGGGCGCGCAATCCACACGGGACCCGGGAAGGCCACGCGCTGCTCTGGACCCGTCTGCAGAGGCCCCAAGTCAAGTGGTGTCCCTTCCCATGCGTCCCCTGCCACCGAGGCAGAGGCGAGGATCCTGTCGGTGATGGACGCGGAACGAGCCCGGGCAGATGGGCGCAGAGATGCTCCAGGACCCAGGCGGACGAGCCTGTCACTGGCCTCGGCCCTAAGGGCTCCCCCGGGCCCTGCCTGGTGGCCCTGCGTCCAGCGGGGCTCAGGTTCTCCGGGGGAGGCTGAGAACGGAGGCCAGGACCAGACAGGTGACATGGTGCTGCTTAGCTGGGGCCCAGGTGCTGGGGGGTGCAGGCAGAGGGCGGGACAAGCGGGGACAGGAGGTGACCATCAGGGGCCGAGGAGACGGGAAAACGTGCATTTCTCCAGCTGCGGCCCGCGGGCTCCTGGGTCTGGAGACGCCTTTGGCCTCCAGAAGGAGCCACAGACAGGGGGCGTGCCCCGCGTGCGTGCTGCGTGCGTGCGTGGGCGGGGAGGTGACCCATTGCACGTGCACGAGATGCGTGCCCCACGTGGTGGTTTACGTGGTCACCCACGGCCAGCCGGGTGCACCCGGAAGGGCTCGTATACACAAAGCGCATCATGTATGCAGAAACGCAACAGGCGCTTTTCTGTGGTCCCTTGGTTTCTGCGGGGAGATTCTCCAGGGTCCCTAAGCCCGCGGATGCTCGAGTCCCTTGGATGAATGAGGATCGTGTTTGTGTCCACCGCGCGCATGCGCTACGTGGACCTGGGCGCGCATGGGTGGTGCTGATGCTGGGTGCACCTGGGTGCGGCCTGCGCCCATCGGCTGCGCTGGCCCCGGGCTCCGGGGTCTCCTTCCAGATGGAAGTTGGAGAACCTGCGCTCGGGGCCCTGGGTCCTCAGGGTGGGCGCTGCGCCCGGGTGTGCTGCACGGGAGGCCGGAGGTGGGGAGGCCATGTGTTTGCCCATGTGTGCAGCAGAGTCCCGCATCTCTGCTCCGCCTCCTCTGTCCCCACCGTGTCCCCTGACCTTTAAAGCATTGATTTTATTGAAAGGCTTCGGGTCCCGCAAGGAGGTCAGAAAACAGTGGGTTGTTTTGTCCTTGATGCACACAGGGGCCGCGAGGGCACCGGCCATCACTGTGTGTCTGGTACCGACTGGGGTCACCCTGACGAGATTTCGTGTGGAGGCTGTAGATGACTTCAAGCGGGGGGCGTGGCTCTTTGCCTCACAGCACAGAGAGGGTGCCACTGCCCCGGACATCAGCATGAAAGAATCAGCAGGCTCCCCCCAGTCCTGGCCCACCAGAAAGGCGCCACTGTTTACTGCAGGAAGGACTGAGCCGAGAGACCCCTCCCTGGGTCCTGCATGACCACCTCTCTGTCCTCCTTGGGGTGGACACAGGACCCTCTGCCTCTCTCGGAGGCCCGGGAGAGGCCCTGGGTCTGGCAGGCGCCCTGGAGGGCGGGGGCTGCGGGTGCTGGGGACACCGAGGCTCTGACCCATTCTTCTGGGTGAGACATCAGAGGAGCCGAGGCCACCTCCCCTCGCGCCCGGCTGCGTCCCGAGGCCACCTCCCCGCGCGTCCGCTGCTGCGTCCTCCGTTTCTCGCGGAGGCCGGGGCTCCCGAGCCGGTGCCTCCCGCCTGGTGAGGCCTCATTATCTCGGTGGCAGCGGGAGCGCGCGGCCCCGGCATAATCAAAGCCTGGGGCAGCGGATTAATTGTCCTCTTCCGCGTCGCGATGAAATTTTAAAAAGCTCCGCGCAGCAGACAAAGGCGGGCAGCTGGGGGGGGGGGGGGGGGCGCGGACATGTGCTGCGACATCTGTTGACGACGTTTCAATCGGAACCTCGAGGAGCAGGAGCGCGGGGCGGCGGGGACCGTCCCCCGCCAGCGCCACCAGGTCGCGCCGCTGCGCCCCGAGCGGAGAGGAGGACCCGCCTCTCCTAGTGGCCCACACGCCCGAGTTACTGGGGGACTCCCCAGAGGGCCGCGGGGACAGGAGCGGGACCCGGGCGTGCAACACGTGGCTCGCGGGCAGCGGGACCCACCTGTTACCTGCGAGGACCGGCCACTGGGCCTCTGGGCCCCTCCTGCTGCCCCGACGGGTGAGGAGACCCCAGCGGTTTGCAGAGGGGACCCTGGACATCTGGAGTGACCCGTGCAGACAAGCGGGTTACTGGATGGCTCTTCCCAGGGGCAAAAGTGGGATGTGATGTCCCCGAGACAGAGCGGGTGGACTTCGGGTTGCAATGTCCACCAGCGTCCGTGCACTGCCCGATGGACACCGTGGGTGGTTGCAGATGCAAATTAGCTTTGAACCCTCTGAGCAACACGGGGGACCCCGTGAGACCCCCGACCCAGAAAGATGGCTTCGAAGGACCATGTGGACGTCCAGGTGGAATGCATCCAAACCGGGCCGCCCCTAGCGCGGCATCCTCTGGAAATGTCACTCGAAGCCACGCTGCCGGCGTCCCCATCCCAACACGCGCAGCAGTGACCCAAGGGCAGAATCGTCGCGTGGCCCATGTGTCTCCGTAGGGCCGGGCAGTGGCCACCCAGAGGGTCCTGTCCCCAAGGGGCAGCTGTGAATGAAAACGGTGCCCAGTGTCCACCTATACCTGAGGATCGCTGGAGGGTCAAGATCTCAGGTCAGGTCAGCTCCGCGTGCCCTACTGCCTGGCTCACCCAGTGGACAGGGCGCCAGCCATCGACAGGGGTGACCCAGCCAGAAATCAGACGGGATGTGACTTTGCAGGCTGGACCCCAAAGAGGTTCAGCCAAGTGGACACAGCCGCCCTGGGCAGTCCCAGAAGGGCACCCAGTGCACCCAACGGGGACGAGGAACCAAGTCCCAGAGCTAAACTGAAATGGACCCACTGGACACATCTCCCCAGACGGTGGGTGGCCAGTGTCCCCATTTGGAAGCCCCTGAAATGCCACCCAATTTATGTCCCCATTTGACCTAGAGCAGGGTTTTCAATTTCTTCTCCTGGGGAGTCCACGCGTGCCCCCCGCAGTGGACAACGGGTCATCCCGGCAGCTCGGGAGGCTGAGGCAGGAGGATGGCAAGTTGGAGGCCGGCCTCGGCAAGACCCTGTCACTGTATCGGACATAGAAAGGGCTCGGGATGTGGCTCCGGGGTTAAGTGTCCCCCAGGGTCACGATCCCTGGTAGGAAAAAGAAGGTTTATTCACATTTAAAAGCCAAGAGTCAGGACCCTCTTCCAAGGGTGGTGGCATGGCCTTGTGTGGTCACTTGCCCAGGGGACCCCGGCTGGGCTGGGAGAACTCGTGGTGAGGAAGCCAGTTCCTCTCTGCAGGCAGCTCCCGGCAGGTCACAGGCGGGATCCGCGTTCCCCTAATGCCCTCTGCTGGGAACTTCCGTAGCTTCAGCCCCGAGCTGTGGCGTCCCCAGCACCTGGGGACCTGGGCTGCAGGCGGGCAGTTCTGTCCGGAGGGCCCAAGGGTTCCAGGTGGAGTCCCATCAGGAGCCGGGAATCCCAGCAGCTCAGGAGGCTGAGGCAGGAGGATTGCAAGGTGGAGGCCAGCCTCAGAAACTCAGGGAGACCCTGACTCTCAATAAAGACTCCAAAGGGCTGCGGGTGCAGCTCCGTGGGGAAGCGCCCCTGGACTCCATCCCAAAACTGCCCCCACGGGGGACCGGGACGGGGACATCTCTGGGGCCTTATTCTTGCCACCACCACTGTGGGCAGCCCCCTGCTCCCATCCAGCGGCTCCTCCCTCGGCCGGGACATTGGCAGCTGCTGGACTCACTCCGCCTGGCCCAGAAACCCCCGGCTCCTGACCCCCGTCATTTTTATGAGCGTCCCTCCATTGGTGGCTCTTGGACGGGCGCGTCCCTGCAGCTTGGGGATGTCACACACGACCCTGGGCGTTTTAAAAGGTGATAAAAAGTCTCCGTGGCCGCTGGCCGGGCTCCCTCCTGACCCGAGACGGGGTTCTCCTGGCTCAGGGTTTGTTGAAGCCTCGGGAAGTAGATGGGCGAGAAGGGATGATTGACAGGTAGATAGATGATTGACAGGTGACAGCTGGGTGGACAGATGATGGACAGAGACTCTGTCCTGCAGGTCTCCCCTGCACCGGG